>NW_027553139.1:0-45839 GCF_045843805.1 Urocitellus parryii
CTTGGAACTAAATTTATTGTGCCAAGTTTCAAAGAGCTAGCACAAAACCGTGTTTGATTTAGAGTTCCAACTACATGTATCCATATAGGAGAAAACAGAGTGAAACCTAAACATGAAAACGGTTACTGCAAAGGAACGGTTTATCCTAGAAGAACGAAATTTGGTGAGCCATGTGGGATTGGTGTCGTGATCATTACCTGCCAGTATCATCAAGATTGGGTGAAAAAAAATTTTTTGAGATTTCAGGAAACTCATAGTTTTTTTGGAAGCTTGGCAACCCCTTCAATGAAACTGATTCTCCTCAGTCTCTGCTTGGGGCTACTTCAATAGGACACCAACCACAGCGATAGTACTTGGAACTACATTGTTGTGCCAAGTTTCAAAGAGCTAGCACAAACCGTGCTTGATTTTGAGTTCCAACTACATGTATCCATATAGGAGAAAACAGAGTGAAACCTAAACTTGAAAATGGTTACTGCAAAGAACGGTTTAACCTAGAAGAACGAAATTTGGTGAGCCAAGTGGGATTGGTGTACTGATCATTACCTTCCAGTATCATCAAGTTTGGGTGAAAAAATGTTTGCTGAGATTTCAGGAAACTCGTAATTTTTGGAAGCTTGGCAACCCCTTTCAATGAAAGTGATTCTCGTCAGTCTCTGCTTGGGGATACTTCAATAGGACACCAACCACAGCAATAGAACTTGGAAATACATTATTGTGCCAATTTTCAAAGAGCTAGCACAAACCGTGTTTGATTTAGAGTTCCAAATACATGTATCCATATAGGAGAAAACAGAGTGAAACCTAAACATGAAAACGGTTACTGCAAAGGAACGGTTTAACCTAGAAGAACGAAATTAGGTGAGCTAAGTGGGATTGGTGTACTGATCATTACCTCCCAGTATCATCAAGTTTGGGTGAAAAAATGTTTGCTGAGATTTCAGGAAACTTCTAGTTTTTTGCAAGCTTTTCAACCCCTTTCATGAAAGTGATTCTCGTCAGTCTCTGCTTGGGGCTACTTCAATAGGACACCAACCGTACCGATAGAACTTGGAACTACATTATTGTGCCAAGTTTCAAAGAGCTAGCACAAACCGTGTTTGACTTAGAGTTCCAACTACATGTATCCATATAGGAGAAAACAGAGTGAAACCTAAACATGAAAACGGTTAATGCAAAGGAACCGGTTTAACCTAGAAGAAGGAAATTTGGTGAGCCAAGTGGGATTGTGTCGTGATCACTACCTGCCTGTATAATCAAGATTGTTTGAAAAAAATGTTTGCTGAGATTTCAGGAACTTGTAGTTTTTGGAAGCTTGGCAACCCCTTTCAATGAAAGTGATTCTCGTCAGTCTCTGCTTGGGGCTACTTCAATAGGACACCAACGATAGCGATAGAACTTGGAACTAAATTATTGTGCCAAGTTTCAAAGAGCTAGCACAAACCGTGTTTGATTTAGAGTTCCAACTACATGTATCCATATAGGAGAAAACAGAGTGAAACCTAAACATGAAAACGGTTACTGCAAAGGAACGGTTTATCCTAGAAGAACGAAATTTGGTGAGCCATGTGGGATTGGTGTCGTGATCATTACCTGCCAGTATCATCAAGATTGGGTGAAAAAAAATTTTTTGAGATTTCAGGAAACTCATAGTTTTTTGGAAACTTGGCAACCCCTTCAATGAAACTGATTCTCGTCAGTCTCTGCTTGGGGCTACTTCAATAGGACACCAACCACAGCGATAGTACTTGGAACTACATTGTTGTGCCAAGTTTCAAAGAGCTAGCACAAACCGTGCTTGATTTTGAGTTCCAACTACCATGTATCCATATAGGAGAAAACAGAGTGAAACCTAAACATGAAAACAGTTACTGCAAAGGAACAGTTTAACCTAGAAGAACGAAATTTGGTGAGCCAAGTGTGATTGGTGTCGTGATAATTACCTGCCAGTATCATCAAGTTTGGGTAAAAAAATGTTTGCTGAGATTTCAGGAAACTCGTGGTTTTTTGGAAGCTTGGCAACCCCTTTCAATGAATGTGATTCTCGTCAGTCTCTGCTTGGGGCTACTTCAATAGGACACCAACCGTATCGCTAGAACTTGGAACTACATTATTGTGCCAAGTTTCAAAGAGCTAGCACAAACCGTGTTTGATTTAGAGTTCCAACTACATGTATCCATATAGGAGAAAACAGAGTGAAACCTAAACATGAAAACGGTTACTGCAAAGGAACGGTTTAACCTAGAAGAACGAAATTTGGTGAGCCAAGTGGGATTGGTGTACTGATCATTACCTGCCAGTATCATCAAGTTTGGGTGAAAAAATGTTTGCTGAGATTTCAGGAAACTCGTAGTTTTTTGGAAGCTTGGCAACCCCTTTCAATGAAAGTGATTCTCGTCAGTCTCTGCTTGGGGCTACTTCAATAGGACACCAACCACAGCGATAGAACTTGGAACTACATTATTGTGCCAAGTTTCAAAGAGCTAGCACAAACCGTGTTTGATTTAGAGTTCCAAATACATGTATCCATATAGGAGAAAACAGAGTGAAACCTAAACATGAAAACGGTTACTGCAAAGGAACGGTTTAACCTAGAAGAACGAAATTTGGTGAGCCAAGTGGGATTGGTGTACTGATCATTACCTCCCAGTATCATCAAGTTTGGGTGAAAAAATGTTTGCTGAGGTTTCAGGAAACTCGTAGTTTTTTGCAAGCTTGGCAACCCCTTTCAATGAAACTGATTCTCGTCAGTCTCTGCTTGGGGCTACATCAATAGGACACCAACCACAGCGATAGAACTTGGAACTACATTATTGTGCCAAGTTTCAAAGAGCTAGCACAAACCGTGCTTGATTTTGAGTTCCAAATACATGTATCCATATAGGAGAAAACAGAGTGAAACCTAAACTTGAAAATGGTTACTGCAAAGGAACGGTTTAACCTAGAAGAACGAAATTTGGTGAGCCAAGTGGGATTGGTGTACTGATCATTACCTGCCAGTATCATCAAGATTGGGTGAAAAAATGTTTGTGAGATTTTAGGAAACTCGTAGTTTTTTGGAAGCTTGGCAACCCCTTTCAATGAAAGTGATTCTCGTCAGTCTCTGCTTGGGGCTACTTCAATAGGACACAAACCACAGCGATAGAACTTGGAACTACATTATTGTGCCAAGTTTCAAAGAGCTATCACAAACCGTGTTTGATTAAGAGTTCCAACTACATGTATCCGTATAGGAGAAAACAGAGTGAAACCTAAACATGAAAACGGTTACTGCAAAGGAACATATTAACCTAGAAGAAGGAAATTTGGTGAGCCAAGTGGGATTGGTGTACTGATCATTACCTCCCAGTATCATCAAGTTTGGGCGAAAAAATGTTTGCTGAGATTTCAGGAAACTCGTAGTTTTTTGGAAGCTTGGCAACCCCTTTCAATGAAAGTGATTCTCGTCAGTCTCTGCTTGGGGCTACTTCAATAGGACACCAACCACAGCGATAGAACTTGGAACTACATTATTCTGCCAAGTTTCAAAGAGCTAGCACAAACCGTGTTTGATTTAGAGTTCCAACTACATGTATCCATATAGGAGAAAACAGAGTGAAACCTAAACTTGAAAACGGTTACTGCAAAGGAACGGTTTAACCTAAAAGAACGAAATTTGGTGAGCCAAGTGGGATTGGTGTACTGATCATTACCTTGCAGTATCATCAAGATTGGGTGAAAAAATGTTTGCTGAGATTTCCGGAAACTCGTAGTTTTTTGGAAGCTTGGCAACCCCTTTCAATGAAAGTGATTCTCGTCAGTCTCTGATTGGGGCTACTTCAATAGGACACCAACTGTACCGATAGAACTTGGAACTACATTATTGTGCCAAGTTTCAAAGAGCTAGCACAAACCGTGTTTGACTTAGAGTTCCAACTACATGTATCCATATAGGAGAAAACAGAGTGAAACCTAAACATGAAAACGGTTACTGCAAAGGAACGGTTTATCCTAGAAGAACGAAATTTGGTGAGCCAAGTGGCATTGGTGTCGTGATCATTACCTGACTGTATCATCAAGATTGGGTGAAAAAATGTTTGCTGAGATTTCAGGAAACTCGTAGTTTTTTTGGAAGCTTGGCAACCCCTTTCAATGAAAGTGATTCTCGTCAGTCTCTGCTTGGGGCTACTTCAATAGGACACCAACAATAGCGATAGAACTTGGAACTAAATTATTGTGCCAAGTTTCAAAGAGCTAGCACAAACCGTGTTTGATTTAGAGTTCCAACTACATGTATCCATATAGGAGAAAACAGAGTGAAACCTAAACATGAAAACGGTTACTGCAAAGGAACGGTTTAACCTAGAAGAACGAAATTTGGTGAGCCAAGTGGGATTGGTGTACTGATCATTACCTCCCAGTATCATCAAGATTGGGTGAAAAAATGTTTGCTGAGATTTCAGGAAACTCGTAGTTTTTTGCAAGCTTGGCAACCCCTTTCAATGAAACTGATTCTCGTCAGTCTCTGCTTGGGGCTACATCAATAGGACACCAACCACAGCGATAGAACTTGGAACTACATTATTGTGCCAAGTTTCAAAGAGCTAGCACAAACCGTGCTTGATTTTGAGTTCCAAATACATGTATCCATATAGGAGAAAACAGAGTGAAACCTAAATTTGAAAATGGTTACTGCAAAGGAACGGTTTAACCTAGAAGAACGAAATTTGGTGAGCCAAGTGGGATTAGTGTACTGATCATTACCTGCCAGTATCATCAAGATTGGGTGAAAAAAATGTTTGCTGAGATTTCAGGAAACTCGTAGTTTTTTGCAAGATTGGCAACCCCTTTCAATGAAAGTGATTCTCGTCAGTCTCTGCTTGGGGCTACTTCAATAGGACACCAACCACAGCGATAGAACTTGGAACTACATTATTGTGCCAAGTTTCAAAGAGCTATCACAAATCGTGTTTGATTAAGAGTTCCAAACTACATGTATCCGTATAGGAGAAAACAGAGTGAAACCTAAACATGAAAACGGTTACTGCAAAGGAACGTATTAACCTAGAAGAAGGAAATTTGGTGAGCCAAGTGGGATTGGTGTACTGATCATTACCTGCCAGTATCATCAAGTTTGGGCGAAAAAATGTTTGCTGAGATTTCAGGAAACTCGTAGTTTTTTGGAAGCTTGGCAACCCCTTTCAATGAAAGTGATTCTTGTCAGTCTCTGCTGGGGGCTACTTCAATAGGACACCAACCGTACCGATAGAACTTGGAACTACATTATTGTGCCAAGTTTCAAAGAGCTAGCACAAACCGTGTTTGACTTAGAGTTCCAACTACATGTATCCATATAGGAGAAAACAGAGTGAAACCTAAATATGAAAACGGTTACTGCAAAGGAACGGTTTAACCTAGAAGAACGAAATTTGGTGAGCCAAGTGGCATTGGTGTCGTGATCATTACCTGACTGTATCATCAAGATTGGGTGAAATAAATGTTTGCTGAGATTTCAGGAAACTCGTAGTTTTTTGGAAGCTTGGCAACCCCTTTCAATGAAAGTGATTCTCGTCAGTCTCTGCTTGGGGCTACTTCAATAGGACACCAACAATAGCGATAGAACTTGGAACTAAATTATTGTGCCAAGTTTCAAAGAGCTAGCACAAACCGTGTTTGATTTAGACTTCCAACTACATGTATCCATATAGGAGAAAACAGAGTGAAACCTAAACATGAAAACGGTTACTGCAAAGGAACGGTTTAACCTAGAAGAATGAAATTTGGTGAGCCAAGTGGGATTGGTGTACTGATCATTACCTCCCAGTATCATCAAGATTGGGTGAAAAAATGTTTGCTGAAATTTCAGGAAACTCGTAGTTTTTTGCAAGCTTGGCAACCCCTTTCAATGAAACTGATTCTCGTCAGTCTCTGCTTGGGGCTACATCAATAGGACACCAACCACAGCGATAGAACTTGGAACTACATTATTGTGCCAAGTTTCAAAGAGCTAGCACAAACCGTGCTTGATTTTGAGTTCCAAATACATGTATCCATATAGGAGAAAACAGAGTGAAACCTAAACATGAAAACGGTTACTGCAAAGGAACATATTAACCTAGAAGAAGGAAATTTGGTGAGCCAAGTGGGATTGGTGTCTTGATCATTACCTGCCAGTATCATCAAGTTTGGGCGAAAAAATGTTTGCTGAGATTTCAGGAAACTCGTAGTTTTTTGGAAGCTTGGCAACCCCTTTCAATGAAAGTGACTCTCGTCAGTCTCTGCTTGGGGCTACTTCAATAGGACACCAACCACAGCGATAGAACTTGGAACTACATTATTCTGCCAAGTTTCAAAGAGCTAGCACAAACCGTGTTTGATTTAGAGTTCCAACTACATGTATCCATATAGGAGAAAACAGAGTGAAACCTAAACTTGAAAACGGTTACTGCAAAGGAACGGTTTAACCTAAAAGAACGAAATTTGGTGAGCCAAGTGGGATTGGTGTACTGATCATTACCTTGCAGTATCATCAAGATTGGGTGAAAAAATGTTTGCTGAGATTTCCGGAAACTCGTAGTTTTTTGGAAGCTTGGCAACCCCTTTCAATGAAAGTGATTCTCGTCAGTCTCTGCTTGGGGCTACTTCAATAGGACACCAACAATAGCGATAGAACTTGGAACTAAATTATTGTGCCAAGTTTCAAAGAGCTAGCACCAACCGTGTTTGATTTAGAGTTCCAACTACATGTATCCATATAGGAGAAAACAGAGTGAAACCTAAACATGAAAACGGTTACTGCAAAGGAACGGTTTAACCTAGAAGAACGAAATTTGGTGAGCCAAGTGGGATTGGTGTACTGATCATTACCTCCCAGTATCAAGATTGGGTGAAAAAATGTTTGCTGAGATTTCAGGAAACTCGTAGTTTTTTGCAAGCTTGGCAACCCCTTTCAATGAAACTGATTCTCGTCAGTCTCTGCTTGGGGCTACATCAATAGGACACCAACCACAGTGATAGAACTTGGAACTACATTATTGTGCCAAGTTTCAAAGAGCTAGCACGAACCGTGCTTGATTTTGAGTTCCAAATACATGTATCCATATAGGAGAAAACAGAGTGAAACCTAAACATGAAAACGGTTACTGCAAAGGAACGGTTTAACCTAGAAGAACGAAATTTGGTGAGTCAAGTGGGATTGGTGTACTGATCATTACCTCCCAGTATCATCAAGATTGGGTGAAAAAATGTTTGCTGAGATTTCAGGAAACTCGTAGTTTTTTGCAAGCTTGGCAACCCCTTTCAATGAAACTGATTCTCGTCAGTCTCTGCTTGGGGCTACATCAATAGGACACCAACCACAGTGATAGAACTTGGAACTACATTATTGTGCCAAGTTTCAAAGAGCTAGCACAAACCGTGCTTGATTTTGAGTTCCAAATACATGTATCCATATAGGAGAAAACAGAGTGAAACCTAAACTTGAAAACGGTTACTGCAAAGGAACGGTTTAACCTAAAAGAACGAAATTTGGTGAGCCAAGTGGGATTGGTGTACTGATCATTACCTGCCAGTATCATCAAGATTGGGTGAAAAAATGTTTGCTGAGATTTCCGGAAACTCGTAGTTTTTTGGAAGCTTGGCAACCCCTTTCAATGAAAGTGATTCTCGTCAGTCTCTGCTTGGGGCTACTTCAATAGGACACCAACAATAGCGATAGAACTTGGAACTAAATTATTGTGCCAAGTTTCAAAGAGCTAGCACCAACCGTGTTTGATTTAGAGTTCCAACTACATGTATCCATATAGGAGAAAACAGAGTGAAACCTAAACATGAAAACGGTTACTGCAAAGGAACGGTTTAACCTAGAAGAACGAAATTTGGTGAACCAAGTGGGATTGGTGTACTGATCATTACCTCCCAGTATCATCAAGATTGGGTGAAAAAATGTTTGCTGAGATTTCAGGAAACTCGTAGTTTTTTGCAAGCTTGGCAACCCCTTTCAATGAAACTGATTCTCGTCAGTCTCTGCTTGGGGCTACATCAATAGGACACCAACCACAGTGATAGAACTTGGAAGTACATTATTGTGCCAAGTTTCAAAGAGCTAGCACAAACCGTGCTTGATTTTGAGTTCCAAATACATGTATCCATATAGGAGAAAACAGAGTGAAACCTAAACTTGAAAATGGTTACTGCAAAGGAACGGTTTAACCTAGAAGAACGAAATTTGGTGAGCCAAGTGGGATTGGTGTACTGATCATTACCTGCCAGTATCATCAAGATTGGGTGAAAAAATGTTTGCTGAGATTTTAGGAAACTCGTAGTTTTTTGGAAGCTTGGCAACCCCTTTCAATGAAAGTGATTCTCGTCAGTCTCTGCTTGGGGCTACTTCAATAGGACACCAACCACAGCGATAGAACTTGGAACTACATTATTGTGCCAAGTTTCACGAGCTAGCACAAACCGTGTTTGACTTAGAGTTCCAACTACATGTATCCATATAGGAGAAAACAGAGTGAAACCTAAACTTGAAAACGGTTACTGCAAAGGAACGGTTTAACCTAAAAGAACGAAATTTGGTGAGCCAAGTGGGATTGGTGTACTGATCATTACCTTGCAGTATCATCAGGATTGGGTGAAAAAATGTTTGCTGAGATTTCCGGAAACTCGTAGTTTTTTGGAAGCTTGGCAACCCCTTTCAATGAAAGTGATTCTCGTCAGTCTCTGCTTGGGGCTACTTCAATAGGACACCAACTGTACCGATAGAACTTGGAACTACATTATTGTGCCAAGTTTCAAAGAGCTAGCACAAACCGTGTTTGACTTAGAGTTCCAACTACATGTATCCATATAGGAGAAAACAGAGTGAAACCTAAACTTGAAAACGGTTACTGCAAAGGAACGGTTTAACCTAAAAGAACGAAATTTGGTGAGCCAAGTGGGATTGGTGTACTGATCATTACCTTGCAGTATCATCAGGATTGGGTGAAAAAATGTTTGCTGAGATTTCCGGAAACTCGTAGTTTTTTGGAAGCTTGGCAACCCCTTTTAATGAAAGTGATTCTCGTCAGTCTCTGCTTGGGGCTACTTCAATAGGACACCAACTGTACCGATAGAACTTGGAACTACATTATTGTGCCAAGTTTCAAAGAGCTAGCACAAACCGTGTTTGATTTAGAGTTCCAACTACTTGTATCCATATAGGAGAAAACAGAGTGAAACCTAAACATGAAAACGGTTACTGCAAAGGAACGGTTTAACCTAGAAGAACGAAATTTGGTGAGCCAAGTGGGATTGGTGTACTGATCATTACCTGCCAGTATCATCAAGATTGGGTGAAAAAATTTTTTTTGAGATTTCAGGAAACTCATAGTTTTTTGGAAGCTTGGCAACCCCTTCAATGAAAGTGATTCTCGTCAGTCTCTGCTTGGGGCTACATCAATAGGACACCACCCACAGCGATAGAACTTGGAACTACATTATTCTGCCAAGTTTCAAAGAGCTAGCACAAACCGTGTTTGATTTAGAGTTCCAAATACATGTATCCATATAGGAGAAAACAGAGTGAAACCTAAACCTGAAAACGGTTACTGCAAAGGAACGGTTTAACCTAAAAGAACAAAATTTGGTGAGCCAAGTGGGATTGGTGTACTGATCATTACCTGCCAGTATCATCAAGATTGGGTGAAAAAATGTTTGCTGAGATTTCCGGAAACTCGTAGTTTTTTGGAAGCTTGGCAACCCCTTTCAATGGAAGTGATTCACGTCAGTCTCTGCTTGGGGCTACTTCAATAGGACACCAACTGTACCGATAGAACTTGGAACTACATTATTGTGCCAAGTTTCAAAGAGCTAGCACAAACCGTGTTTGATTTAGAGTTCCAACTACATGTATCCATATAGGAGAAAACAGAGTGAAACCTAAACATGAAAACGGTTATTGCAAAGGAACGGTTTAACCTAGAAGAACGAAATTTGGTGAGCCATGTGGGATTGGTGTACTGATCATTACCTGCCAGTCTCATCAAGATTGGGTGAAAAAATGTTTGCTGAGATTTCAGGAAACTCGTAGTTTTTTGGAAGCTTGGCAACCCCTTTCAATGGAAGTGATTCTCGTCAGTCTCTGCTTGGGGCTACTTCAATAGGACACCGACCATAGCGATAGAACTTGGAACTACATTATTGTGCCAAGTTTCAAAGAGCTAGCACAAACCGTGTTTGATTTAGAGTTCCAACTACTTGTATCCATATAGGAGAAAACAGAGTGAAACCTAAACATGAAAACGGTTACTGCAAAGGAACGGTTTAACCTAGAAGAACGAAATTTGGTGAGCCAAGTGGGATTGGTGTACTGATCATTACCTGCCAGTATCATCAAGATTGGGTGAAAAAATGATTGCTGAGATTTCAGGAAACTCGTAGTTATTGCAAGCTTGGCAACCCCTTTCAATGAAAGTGACTCTCGTCAGTCTCTGCTTGGGGCTACTTCAATAGGACACCAACCACAGCGATAGAACTTGGAACTACATTATTGTGCCAAGTTTCAAAGAGCTAGCACAAACCGTGCTTGATTTTGAGTTTCAAATACATGTATCCATATAGGAGAAAACAGAGTGAAACCTAAACTTGAAAATGGTTACTGCAAAGGAACGTTTTAAGCTAGAAGAACGAAATTTGGTGAGCCAAGTGGGATTGGTGTACTGATCATTACCTTGCAGTATCATCAGGATTGGGTGAAAAAATGTTTGCTGAGATTTCCGAAAAACTCGTAGTTTTTTGGAAGCTTGGCAACCCCTTTCAATGAAAGTGATTCTCGTCAGTCTCTGCTTGGGGCTACTTCAATAGGACACCAACTGTACCGATAGAACTTGGAACTACATTATTGTGCCAAGTTTCAAAGAGCTAGCACAAACCGTGTTTGACTTAGAGTTCCAACTACATGTATCCATATAGGAGAAAACAGAGTGAAACCTAAACATGAAAACGGTTACTGCAAAGGAACGGTTTATCCTAGAAGAACGAAATTTGGTGAGCCAAGTGGCATTGGTGTCGTGATCATTACCTGACTGTATCATCAAGATTGGGTGAAAAAAATGTTTGCTGAGATTTCAGGAAACTCGTAGTTTTTTGGAAGCTTGGCAACCCCTTTCAATGAAAGTGATTCTCGTCAGTCTCTGCTTGGGGCTACTTCAATAGGACACCAACAATAGCGATAGAACTTGGAACTAAATTATTGTGCCAAGTTTCAAAGAGCTAGCACAAACCGTGTTTGATTTAGAGTTCCAACTACATGTATCCATATAGGAGAAAACAGAGTGAAACCTAAACATGAAAACGGTTACTGCAAAGGAACGGTTTAACCTAGAAGAACGAAATTTGGTGAGCCAAGTGGGATTGGTGTACTGATCATTACCTCCCAGTATCATCAAGATTGGGTGAAAAAATGTTTGCTGAGATTTCAGGAAACTCGTAGTTTTTTGCAAGCTTGGCAACCCCTTTCAATGAAACTGATTCTCGTCAGTCTCTGCTTGGGGCTACATCAATAGGACACCAACCACAGCGATAGAACTTGGAACTACATTATTGTGCCAAGTTTCAAAGAGCTAGCACAAACCGTGCTTGATTTTGAGTTCCAAATACATGTATCCATATAGGAGAAAACAGAGTGAAACCTAAATTTGAAAATGGTTACTGCAAAGGAACGGTTTAACCTAGAAGAACGAAATTTGGTGAGCCAAGTGGGATTAGTGTACTGATCATTACCTGCCAGTATCATCAAGATTGGGTGAAAAAATGTTTGCTGAGATTTCAGGAAACTCGTAGTTTTTTGCAAGATTGGCAACCCCTTTCAATGAAAGTGATTCTCGTCAGTCTCTGCTTGGGGCTACTTCAATAGGACACCAACCACAGCGATAGAACTTGGAACTACATTATTGTGCCAAGTTTCAAAGAGCTATCACAAATCGTGTTTGATTAAGAGTTCCAACTACATGTATCCGTATAGGAGAAAACAGAGTGAAACCTAAACATGAAAACGGTTACTGCAAAGGAACGTATTAACCTAGAAGAAGGAAATTTGGTGAGCCAAGTGGGATTGGTGTACTGATCATTACCTGCCAGTATCATCAAGTTTGGGCGAAAAAATGTTTGCTGAGATTTCAGGAAACTCGTAGTTTTTTGGAAGCTTGGCAACCCCTTTCAATGAAAGTGATTCTTGTCAGTCTCTGCTGGGGGCTACTTCAATAGGACACCAACCGTACCGATAGAACTTGGAACTACATTATTGTGCCAAGTTTCAAAGAGCTAGCACAAACCGTGTTTGACTTAGAGTTCCAACTACATGTATCCATATAGGAGAAAACAGAGTGAAACCTAAATATGAAAACGGTTACTGCAAAGGAACGGTTTAACCTAGAAGAACGAAATTTGGTGAGCCAAGTGGCATTGGTGTCGTGATCATTACCTGACTGTATCATCAAGATTGGGTGAAATAAATGTTTGCTGAGATTTCAGGAAACTCGTAGTTTTTTGGAAGCTTGGCAACCCCTTTCAATGAAAGTGATTCTCGTCAGTCTCTGCTTGGGGCTACTTCAATAGGACACCAACAATAGCGATAGAACTTGGAACTAAATTATTGTGCCAAGTTTCAAAGAGCTAGCACAAACCGTGTTTGATTTAGAGTTCCAACTACATGTATCCATATAGGAGAAAACAGAGTGAAACCTAAACATGAAAACGGTTACTGCAAAGGAACGGTTTAACCTAGAAGAATGAAATTTGGTGAGCCAAGTGGGATTGGTGTACTGATCATTACCTCCCAGTATCATCAAGATTGGGTGAAAAAATGTTTGCTGAGATTTCAGGAAACTCGTAGTTTTTTGCAAGCTTGGCAACCCCTTTCAATGAAACTGATTCTCGTCAGTCTCTGCTTGGGGCTACATCAATAGGACACCAACCACAGCGATAGAACTTGGAACTACATTATTGTGCCAAGTTTCAAAGAGCTAGCACAAACCGTGCTTGATTTTGAGTTCCAAATACATGTATCCATATAGGAGAAAACAGAGTGAAACCTAAACATGAAAACGGTTACTGCAAAGGAACATATTAACCTAGAAGAAGGAAATTTGGTGAGCCAAGTGGGATTGGTGTCTTGATCATTACCTGCCAGTATCATCAAGTTTGGGCGAAAAAATGTTTGCTGAGATTTCAGGAAACTCGTAGTTTTTTGGAAGCTTGGCAACCCCTTTCAATGAAAGTGACTCTCGTCAGTCTCTGCTTGGGGCTACTTCAATAGGACACCAACCACAGCGATAGAACTTGGAACTACATTATTCTGCCAAGTTTCAAAGAGCTAGCACAAACCGTGTTTGATTTAGAGTTCCAACTACATGTATCCATATAGGAGAAAACAGAGTGAAACCTAAACTTGAAAACGGTTACTGCAAAGGAACGGTTTAACCTAAAAGAACGAAATTTGGTGAGCCAAGTGGGATTGGTGTACTGATCATTACCTTGCAGTATCATCAAGATTGGGTGAAAAAATGTTTGCTGAGATTTCCGGAAACTCGTAGTTTTTTGGAAGCTTGGCAACCCCTTTCAATGAAAGTGATTCTCGTCAGTCTCTGCTTGGGGCTACTTCAATAGGACACCAACAATAGCGATAGAACTTGGAACTAAATTATTGTGCCAAGTTTCAAAGAGCTAGCACCAACCGTGTTTGATTTAGAGTTCCAACTACATGTATCCATATAGGAGAAAACAGAGTGAAACCTAAACATGAAAACGGTTACTGCAAAGGAACGGTTTAACCTAGAAGAACGAAATTTGGTGAGCCAAGTGGGATTGGTGTACTGATCATTACCTCCCAGTATCAAGATTGGGTGAAAAAATGTTTGCTGAGATTTCAGGAAACTCGTAGTTTTTTGCAAGCTTGGCAACCCCTTTCAATGAAACTGATTCTCGTCAGTCTCTGCTTGGGGCTACATCAATAGGACACCAACCACAGTGATAGAACTTGGAACTACATTATTGTGCCAAGTTTCAAAGAGCTAGCACGAACCGTGCTTGATTTTGAGTTCCAAATACATGTATCCATATAGGAGAAAACAGAGTGAAACCTAAACATGAAAACGGTTACTGCAAAGGAACGGTTTAACCTAGAAGAACGAAATTTGGTGAGTCAAGTGGGATTGGTGTACTGATCATTACCTCCCAGTATCATCAAGATTGGGTGAAAAAATGTTTGCTGAGATTTCAGGAAACTCGTAGTTTTTTGCAAGCTTGGCAACCCCTTTCAATGAAACTGATTCTCGTCAGTCTCTGCTTGGGGCTACATCAATAGGACACCAACCACAGTGATAGAACTTGGAACTACATTATTGTGCCAAGTTTCAAAGAGCTAGCACAAACCGTGCTTGATTTTGAGTTCCAAATACATGTATCCATATAGGAGAAAACAGAGTGAAACCTAAACTTGAAAACGGTTACTGCAAAGGAACGGTTTAACCTAAAAGAACGAAATTTGGTGAGCCAAGTGGGATTGGTGTACTGATCATTACCTGCCAGTATCATCAAGATTGGGTGAAAAAATGTTTGCTGAGATTTCCGGAAACTCGTAGTTTTTTGGAAGCTTGGCAACCCCTTTCAATGAAAGTGATTCTCGTCAGTCTCTGCTTGGGGCTACTTCAATAGGACACCAACAATAGCGATAGAACTTGGAACTAAATTATTGTGCCAAGTTTCAAAGAGCTAGCACCAACCGTGTTTGATTTAGAGTTCCAACTACATGTATCCATAGAGGAGAAAACAGAGTGAAACCTAAACATGAAAACGGTTACTGCAAAGGAACGGTTTAACCTAGAAGAACGAAATTTGGTGAGCCAAGTGGGATTGGTGTACTGATCATTACCTCCCAGTATCATCAAGATTGGGTGAAAAAATGTTTGCTGAGATTTCAGGAAACTCGTAGTTTTTTGCAAGCTTGGCAACCCCTTTCAATGAAACTGATTCTCGTCAGTCTCTGCTTGGGGCTACATCAATAGGACACCAACCACAGTGATAGAACTTGGAAGTACATTATTGTGCCAAGTTTCAAAGAGCTAGCACAAACCGTGCTTGATTTTGAGTTCCAAATACATGTATCCATATAGGAGAAAACAGAGTGAAACCTAAACTTGAAAATGGTTACTGCAAAGGAACGGTTTAACCTAGAAGAACGAAATTTGGTGAGCCAAGTGGGATTGGTGTACTGATCATTACCTGCCAGTATCATCAAGATTGGGTGAAAAAATGTTTGCTGAGATTTTAGGAAACTCGTAGTTTTTTGGAAGCTTGGCAACCCCTTTCAATGAAAGTGATTCTCGTCAGTCTCTGCTTGGGGCTACTTCAATAGGACACCAACCACAGCGATAGAACTTGGAACTACATTATTGTGCCAAGTTTCACGAGCTAGCACAAACCGTGTTTGACTTAGAGTTCCAACTACATGTATCCATATAGGAGAAAACAGAGTGAAACCTAAACTTGAAAACGGTTACTGCAAAGGAACGGTTTAACCTAAAAGAACGAAATTTGGTGAGCCAAGTGGGATTGGTGTACTGATCATTACCTTGCAGTATCATCAGGATTGGGTGAAAAAATGTTTGCTGAGATTTCCGGAAACTCGTAGTTTTTTGGAAGCTTGGCAACCCCTTTCAATGAAAGTGATTCTCGTCAGTCTCTGCTTGGGGCTACTTCAATAGGACACCAACTGTACCGATAGAACTTGGAACTACATTATTGTGCCAAGTTTCAAAGAGCTAGCACAAACCGTGTTTGACTTAGAGTTCCAACTACATGTATCCATATAGGAGAAAACAGAGTGAAACCTAAACTTGAAAACGGTTACTGCAAAGGAACGGTTTAACCTAAAAGAACGAAATTTGGTGAGCCAAGTGGGATTGGTGTACTGATCATTACCTTGCAGTATCATCAGGATTGGGTGAAAAAATGTTTGCTGAGATTTCCGGAAACTCGTAGTTTTTTGGAAGCTTGGCAACCCCTTTTAATGAAAGTGATTCTCGTCAGTCTCTGCTTGGGGCTACTTCAATAGGACACCAACTGTACCGATAGAACTTGGAACTACATTATTGTGCCAAGTTTCAAAGAGCTAGCACAAACCGTGTTTGATTTAGAGTTCCAACTACTTGTATCCATATAGGAGAAAACAGAGTGAAACCTAAACATGAAAACGGTTAC
Source organism: Urocitellus parryii (assembly GCF_045843805.1). Lineage (NCBI taxonomy): Eukaryota > Metazoa > Chordata > Mammalia > Rodentia > Sciuridae > Urocitellus > Urocitellus parryii. The sequence goes on from NW_027553139.1 coordinate 16,219, forward strand.
TGCAAAGGAACGGTTTAACCTAGAAGAACGAAATTTGGTGAGCCAAGTGGGATTGGTGTACTGATCATTACCTGCCAGTATCATCAAGATTGGGTGAAAAAATTTTTTTTGAGATTTCAGGAAACTCATAGTTTTTTGGAAGCTTGGCAACCCCTTCAATGAAAGTGATTCTCGTCAGTCTCTGCTTGGGGCTACATCAATAGGACACCACCCACAGCGATAGAACTTGGAACTACATTATTCTGCCAAGTTTCAAAGAGCTAGCACAAACCGTGTTTGATTTAGAGTTCCAAATACATGTATCCATATAGGAGAAAACAGAGTGAAACCTAAACCTGAAAACGGTTACTGCAAAGGAACGGTTTAACCTAAAAGAACAAAATTTGGTGAGCCAAGTGGGATTGGTGTACTGATCATTACCTGCCAGTATCATCAAGATTGGGTGAAAAAATGTTTGCTGAGATTTCCGGAAACTCGTAGTTTTTTGGAAGCTTGGCAACCCCTTTCAATGGAAGTGATTCACGTCAGTCTCTGCTTGGGGCTACTTCAATAGGACACCAACTGTACCGATAGAACTTGGAACTACATTATTGTGCCAAGTTTCAAAGAGCTAGCACAAACCGTGTTTGATTTAGAGTTCCAACTACATGTATCCATATAGGAGAAAACAGAGTGAAACCTAAACATGAAAACGGTTACTGCAAAGGAACGGTTTAACCTAGAAGAACGAAATTTGGTGAGCCATGTGGGATTGGTGTACTGATCATTACCTGCCAGTCTCATCAAGATTGGGTGAAAAAATGTTTGCTGAGATTTCAGGAAACTCGTAGTTTTTTGGAAGCTTGGCAACCCCTTTCAATGGAAGTGATTCTCGTCAGTCTCTGCTTGGGGCTACTTCAATAGGACACCGACCATAGCGATAGAACTTGGAACTACATTATTGTGCCAAGTTTCAAAGAGCTAGCACAAACCGTGTTTGATTTAGAGTTCCAACTACTTGTATCCATATAGGAGAAAACAGAGTGAAACCTAAACATGAAAACGGTTACTGCAAAGGAACGGTTTAACCTAGAAGAACGAAATTTGGTGAGCCAAGTGGGATTGGTGTACTGATCATTACCTGCCAGTATCATCAAGATTGGGTGAAAAAATGATTGCTGAGATTTCAGGAAACTCGTAGTTATTGCAAGCTTGGCAACCCCTTTCAATGAAAGTGACTCTCGTCAGTCTCTGCTTGGGGCTACTTCAATAGGACACCAACCACAGCGATAGAACTTGGAACTACATTATTGTGCCAAGTTTCAAAGAGCTAGCACAAACCGTGCTTGATTTTGAGTTTCAAATACATGTATCCATATAGGAGAAAACAGAGTGAAACCTAAACTTGAAAATGGTTACTGCAAAGGAACGTTTTAAGCTAGAAGAACGAAATTTGGTGAGCCAAGTGGGATTGGTGTACTGATCATTACCTTGCAGTATCATCAGGATTGGGTGAAAAAATGTTTGCTGAGATTTCCGAAAAACTCGTAGTTTTTTGGAAGCTTGGCAACCCCTTTCAATGAAAGTGATTCTCGTCAGTCTCTGCTTGGGGCTACTTCAATAGGACACCAACTGTACCGATAGAACTTGGAACTACATTATTGTGCCAAGTTTCAAAGAGCTAGCACAAACCGTGTTTGACTTAGAGTTCCAACTACATGTATCCATATAGGAGAAAACAGAGTGAAACCTAAACATGAAAACGGTTACTGCAAAGGAACGGTTTAACCTAGAAGAACGAAATTTGGTGAGCCAAGTGGGATTGGTGTCGTGATCATTACCTGCCTGTATCATCAAGATTGGGTGAAAAAAATGTTTGCTGAGATTTCAGGAAACTCGTAGTTTTTTGGAAGCTTGGCAACCCCTTTCAATGAAAGTGATTCTCGTCAGTCTCTGCTTGGGGCTACTTCAATAGGACACCAACAATAGTGATAGAACTTGGAACTAAATTTTTGTGCCAAGTTTCAAAGAGCTAGCACAAACCGTGTTTGATTTAGAGTTACAACTACATGTATCCATATACGAGAAAACAGAGTGAAACCTAAACATGAAAACGGTTACTGCAAAGGAATGGTTTTTCCTAGAAGAACGAAATTTTGTGAGCCAAGTGGGATTGGTGTCGTGATCATTACCTGCCAGTATCATCAAGATTGGGTGAAAAAATTTTTTTGAGATTTCAGGAAACTCATAGTTTTTTGGAAGCTTGGCAACCCCTTCAATGAAAGTGATTCTCGTCAGTCTCTGCTTGGGGCTACATCAATAGGACACCAACCACAGCGATAGAACTTGGAACTACATTATTCTGCCAAGTTTCAAAGACCTAGCACAAACCGTGTTTGATTTAGAGTTCCAACTACATGTATCCATATAGGAGAAAACAGAGTGAAACCTAAACCTGAAAACGGTTACTGCAAAGGAACGGTTTAACCTAAAAGAACGAAATTTGGTGAGCCAAGTGGGATTGGTGTACTGATCATTACCTTGCAGTATCATCAAGATTGGGTGAAAAAATGTTTGCTGAGATTTCCGGAAACTCGTAGTTTTTTGGAAGCTTGGCAACCCCTTTCAATGAAAGTGATTCTCGTCAGTCTCTGCTTGGGGCTACTTCAATAGGACACCAACTGTACCGATAGAACTTGGAACTACATTATTGTGCCAAGTTTCAAAGAGCTAGCACAAACCGTGTTTGATTTAGAGTTCCAACTACATGTATCCATATAGGAGAAAACAGAGTGAAACTTAAACATGAAAACGGTTACTGCAAAGGAACGGTTTAACCTAGAAGAACGAAACTTGGTGAGCCAAGTGGGATTAGTGTACTGATCATTACCTGCCAGTATCATCAAGATTGGGTGAAAAAATGTTTGCTGAGATTTCAGGAAACTCGTAGTTTTTTGCAAGATTGGCAACCCCTTTCAATGAAACTGATTCTCGTCAGTCTCTGCTTGGGGCTACTTCAATAGGACACCAACCACAGCGATAGAACTTGGAACTACATTATTGTGCCAAGTTTCAAAGAGCTAGCACAAACCGTGTTTGATTTAGAGTTCCAACTACATGTATCCATATAGGAGAAAACAGAGTGAAACCTAAACATGAAAACGGTTACTGCAAAGGAACGGTTTAACCTAGAAGAACGAAATTTGGTGAGCCAAGTGGGATTGGTGTACTGATCATTACCTGCCAGTATCATCAAGATTGGGTGAAAAAATGTTTGCTGAGATTTCAGGAAACTCGTAGTTTTTTGGAAGCTTGGCAACCCCTTTCAATGAAAGTGATTCTCGTCAGTCTCTGCTTGGGGCTACTTCGATAGGATACCAACCACAGCGATAGAACTTGGAACTACATTATTGTGCCACGTTTCAAAGAGCTTGCACAAACCGTGTTTGATTTAGAGTTCCAACTACATGTATCCATATAGGAGAAAACAGAGTGAAACCTAAACATGAAAACGGTTACTGCAAAGGAACGGTTTAACCTAGAAGAACGAAATTTGGTGAGCCAAGTGGGATTGGTGTACTGATCATTACCAGCCAGGATCATCAAGATTGCGTGAAAAAATGTTTGCTGAGATTTCAGGAAACTCGTAGTTTTTTGGAAGCTTGGCAACCCCTTTCAATGAAAGTGATTCTCGTCAGTCTCTGCTTGGGGCTACTTCAATAGTACATCAACCATAGAGATAGAACTTGGAACTACATTATTGTGCCAAGTTTCAAAGAGCTAGCACAAACCGTGTTTGATTTAGAGTTCCAACTACATGTATCCATATAGGAGAAAACAGAGTGAAACCTAAACATGAAAACGGTTACTGCAAAGGAACGGTTTAACCCAGAAGAACGAAATTTGGTGAGCCAAGTGGGATTGGTGTACTGATCATTACCTGCCAGTATCATCAAGATTTGGCCAAAAAATATTTGCTGAGATTTCAGGAAACTCGTAGTTTTTTGGAAGCTTGGCAACCCCTTTCAATGAAAGTGATTCTCGTCAGTCTCTGCTTGGGGCTACTTCAATAGGACACCAACCATAGCGATAGAACTTGGACCTACATTATTGTGCCAAGTTTCAAAGAGCTAGCACCAACCGTGTTTGATTTAGAGTTCCAAATACATGTATCCATATAGGAGAAAACAGAGTGAAACCTAAACATGAAAACGGTTACTGCAAAGGAACGGTTTAACCTAGAAGAACGAAATTTGGTGAGCCAAGTGGGATTGGTGTACTGATCATTACCTGCCAGTATCATCAAGATTGGGTGAAAAAATGTTTGCTGAGATTTCAGGAAACTCGTAGTTTTTTGGAAGCTTGGCAACCCCTTTCAATGAAAGTGATTCTTCTCAGTCTCTGCTTGGGGCTACTTCAATAGGACACCAACCATAGCGATAGAACTTGGAACTACATTATTGTACCAAGTTTCAAAGAGCTAGCACCAACCGTGTTTGATTTAGAGTTCCAACTACATGTATCCATATAGGAGAAAACAGAGTGAAACCTAAACATGGAAATGGTTACTGCAAAGGAACGGTTTAACCTAGAAGAACGAAATTTGGTGAGCCAAGTGGGATTGGTGTACTGATCATTACCTGCCAGTATCATCAAGATTGGGTGAAAAAATGTTTGCTGAGATTTCAGGAAACTCGTAGTTTTTTGGAAGCTTGGCAACCCCTTTCAATGAACGTGATTCTCCTCTGTCTCTGCTTGGGGCTACTTCAATAGGACACCAACCATAGCGATAGAACTTGGAACTACATTATTGTGCCATGTTTCAAAGAGCTAGCACAAACCGTGTTTGATTTAGAGTTCCAAATACATGTATCCATATAGGAGAAAACAGAGTGAAACCTAAACATGAAAACGGTTACTGCAAAGGAACGGTTTAACCTAGAAGAACGAAATTTGGTGAGCCAAGTGGGATTGGTGTCGTGATCATTACCTGCCAGTATCATCAATATTGGGTGAAAAAATGTTTGCTGAGATTTCCGGAAACTCGTAGTTTTTTGGAAGCTTGGCAACCCCTTTCAATGAAAGTGATTCTCCTCAGTCTTTGCTTGGGGCTACTTCAATAGGACACCAACCATAGCGATAGATCTTGGAACTACATTATTGTGCCAAGTTTCAAAGAGCTAGCAAAAACCGCGCTTGATTTTGAGTTCCAACTACATGTATCCATATAGGAGAAAACAGAGTGAAACCTAAACATGAAAACGGTTACTGCAAAGGAACGGTTTAACCTAGAAGAGCGAAATTTGGTGAGCCAAGTGGGATTGGTGTACTGATCATTACCTGCCAGTATCATCAAGATTGGGTGAAAAAATGTTTGCTGAGATTTCAGGAAACTCGTAGTTCTTTGGAAGCTTGGCAACCCCTTTCAATGAAAGTGATTCTCGTCAGTCTCTGCTTGGGGCTACTTCGATAGGACACCAACCACAGCGATAGAACTTGGAACTACATTATTGTACCAAGTTTCAAAGAGCTAGCACAAACCGTGTTTGATTTTGAGTTCCAACTACATTTATCCATATAGGAGAAAACAGAGTGAAACCTAAACATGAAAACGGTTACTGCAAAGGAACGGTTTAACCTAGAAGAACGAAATTTGGTGAGCCAAGTGGGATTGGTGTACTGATCATTACCAGCCAGGATCATCAAGATTGCGTGAAAAAATGTTTGCTGAGATTTCAGGAAACTCGTAGTTTTTTGGATGCTTGGCAACCCCTTTCAATGAAAGTGATTATCGTCAGTCTCTGCTTGGGGCTACTTCAATAGGACATCAACCATAGCGATACAACTTGAAACTACATTATTGTGCCAAATTTCAAAGAGCTAGCACAAACCGTGTTTGATTTAGAGTTCCAACTACATGTATCCATATAGGAGAAAACAGAGTGAAACCTAAATATGAAAACGGTTACTGCAAAGGAACGGTTTAACCTAGAAGAACGAAATTTGGTGAGCCAAGTGGGATTGGTGTCGTGATCATTACCTGCCAGTATCATCAAGATTGGGTGAAAAAATGTTTGCTGAGATTTCCGGAAACTCGTAGTTTTTTGGAAGCTTGGCAACCCCTTTCAATGAAAGTGATTCTCCTCAGTCTCTGCTTGGGGCTACTTCAATAGGACACCAACCATAGCGATAGATCTTGGAACTACATTATTGTGCCAAGTTTCAAAGAGCTAGCAAAAACCGCGCTTGATTTTGAGTTCCAAATACATGTATCCATATAGGAGAAAACAGAGTGAAACCTAAAGATGAAAATGGTTACTGCAAAGGAACGGTTTTACCTAGAAGAATGAAATTTGGTGAGCCAAGTGGGATTGGTGTACTCATCATTACCTGCCAGTATCATCAAGATTGGGTGAAAAAATGTTTGCTGAGATTTCCGGAAACTCGTAGTTTTTTGGAAGCTTGGCAAATCCTTTCAATGAAACTGATTCTCGTCAGTCTCTGCTTGGGGCTACTTCAATAGGACACCAACCGTACTGATAGAACTTGGAACTACATTATTGTGCCAAGTTTCAAAGAGCTAGCACAAACCGTGTTTGATTTAGAGTTCCAACTACATGTATCCATATAGGAGAAAACAGAGTGAAACCTAAACATGAAAACGGTTACTGCAAAGGAACGGTTTAACCTAGAAGAACGAAATTTGGTGAGCCAAGTGGGATTGGTGTACTGATGATTACCTGCCAGTATCATCAAGATTGGGTGAAAAAATGTTTGCTGAGATTTCAGGAAACTCGTAGTTTTTTGGAAGCTTGGCAACCCCTTTCAATGAAAGTGATTCTCTCAGTCTCTGCTTGGGGCTACTTCAATAGGACACCAACCATAGCGATAGAACTTGGAACTACATTATTGTGCCAAGTTTCAAAGAGCTAGCACAAACCGTGTTTGATTTAGAGTTCCAACTACATGTATCCATATAGGAGAAAACAGAGTGAAACCTAAACATGAAAATGGTTAATGCAAAGGAACGGTTTAACCTAGAAGAACGAAATTTGGTGAGCCAAGTGGGATTGGTGTACTGATCATTACCTGCCAGTATCATCAAGATTGGGTGAAAAAATGATTGCTGAGATTTCCGGAAACTCGTAGTTTTTTGGAAGCTTGGCAACCCCTTTCAATGAAAGTGATTCTCTTCAGTCTCTGCTTGGGGCTACTTCAATAGGACACCAACCGTACCGATAGAACTTGGAACTACATTATTGTGCCAAGTTTCAAAGAGCTAGCACAAACCGTGTTTGATTTAGAGTTCCAACTACATGTATCCATATAGGAGAAAACAGAGTGAAACCTAAACATGAAAACGGATACTGCAAAGGAACGGTTTAACCTAGAAGAACGAAATTTGGTGAGCCAAGTGGGATTGGTGTACTGATCATTACCTGCCAGTATCATCAAGATTGGGCGAAAAAATGTTTGCTGAGATTTCCGGAAACTCGTAGTTTTTTGGAAGCTTGGCAACCCCTTTCAATGAAAGTGATTCTCGTCAGTCTCTGCTTGGGGCTACTTCAATAGGACACCAACTATAGCGATAGAACTTGGAACTACATTATTGTGCCAAGTTTCAAAGAGCTAGCACCAAACGTGTTTGATTTAAAGTTCCAACTACATGTATCCATATAGGAGAAAACAGAGTGAAACCTAAACATGAAAACGGATACTGCAAAGGAACGGTTTAACCTAGAAGAACGAAATTTGGTGAGCCAAGTGGGATTGGTGTACTGATCATTACCTGCCAGTATCATCAAGATTGGGCGAAAAAATGTTTGCTGAGATTTCCGGAAACTCGTAGTTTTTTGGAAGCTTGGCAACCCCTTTCAATGAAAGTGATTCTCGTCAGTCTCTGCTTGGGGCTACTTCAATAGGACACCAACCGTACTGACAGAACTTGGGACTACATTATTGTGCCAAGTTTCAAAGAGGTAGCACAAACCGTGTTTGCTTTAGATTTCCAACTACATGTATCCATATAGGAGAAAACAGAGTGAAACCTAAACATGAAAACGGATACTGTAAAGGAAGGGTTTAACCTAGAAGAACGAAATTTGGTGAGCCAAGTGGGATTGGTGTTGTGATCATTACCTGCCAGTATCATCAAGATTGGGTGAAAAAATGTTTGCTGAGTTTTCAGGAAACTCGTAGTTTTTTGGAAGCTTGGCAACCCCTTTCAATGAAAGTGATTCTCGTCAGTCTCTGCTTGGGGCTACTTCAATAGGACACCAACCATAGCGATAGAACTTGGAACTACATTATTGTGCCAAGTATCAAAGAACTAGCACCAACCGTGTTTGATTTAGAGTTCTAACTACATGTATCCATATAGGAGAAAACAGAGTGAAACCTAAACATGAAAACGGTTACTGCAAAGGAACGGTTTATCCTAGAAGAATGAAATTTGGTGAGCCAAGTGGGATTGGTGTACTGATCATTACCTGCCAGTATCATCAGGATTGGATGAAAAAATGTTTGCTGAGATTTCAGGAAACTCGTAGTTTTTTGGAAGCTTGGCAACCCCTTTCAATGAAAGTGATTCTCGTCAGTCTCTGCTTGGGGCTACTTCTATAGGACACAAACCATAGCGATATAACATGGAAATACATTATTGTGCCAAGTTTCAAAGAGCTAGCACAAACCATGTTTCATTTAGAGTTCCAACTACATGTATCCATATAGGAGAAAACAGAGTGAAACCGAAACATGAAAATGGTTACTTCAAAGGAACGGTTTAACCTAGAAGAACGAAATTTGGTGAGCCAAGTGTGATTGGTGTACTGATCATTACCTGCCAGTATCATCAAGATTGGGTGAAAAAATGTTTGCCGAGATTTCAGGAAACTCGTAGTTTTTTGGAAGCTTGGCAACCCCTTTAAATGAAAGTGATTCTCGTCAGTGTCTGCTTGGGGCTACTTCAATAGGACACAAACCATAGTGATAGAACTTGGAACTACATTATTGTGCCAAGTTTCAAAGAGCTAGTACAAACCGTGTTTGATTTAGAGTTCCAACTACATGTATCTATATAGGAGAAAATAGAGTGAAACCTAAACATGAAAACGGTTACTGCAAAGGAATGGATTAACCTAGAAGAACGAAATTTGGTGAGCCAAGTGGGATTGGTGTACTGATTATTATCTGCCAGTATCATCAAGATTGGGTGAAAAAATGTTTGCTGAGATTTCCGGAAATTCGTAGTTTTTTGGAAGCTTGGCAACCCCTTTCAATGAAAGTGATTCTCGTCAGTCTCTGCTTGGGGCTACTTCCATAGGACACCAACCGTACCGATAGAACTTGGAACTACATTATTGTGCCAAGTTTCAAAGAGCTAGCACAAACCGTGTTTGATTTAGAGTTCCAACTACATGTATCCATATAGGAGAAAACAGAGTGAAACCTAAACATGAAAACGGTTACTGCAAAGGAACGGTTTAACCTAGAAGAACGAAATTTGGTGAGCCATGTGGGATTGGTGTACTGATCATTACCTGCCAGTATCATCAAGATTGGGTGAAAAAAATGTTTGCTGAGATTTCAGGAAACTCTTAGTTTTTTGGAAGCTTGGCAACCCCTTTCAATGAAAGTGATTCTCGTCAGTCTCTGCTTGGGGTACTTCAATAGGACACAAACCATAGCGATAATACTTGGAACTACATTATTGTGCCAAGTTTCAAAGAGCTAGCACAAACCGTGTTTGATTTAGAGTTCCAACTACATGTATCCATATAGGAGAAAACAGAGTGAAACCTAAACATGAAAACGGTTACTGCAAAGGAACGGTTTAACCTAGAAGAACGAAATTTGGTGAGCCAAGTGGGATTGGTGTACTGATCATTACCTGCCAGTATCATCAAGATTGGGAGAAAAAATGTTTGCTGAGATTTCCGGAAACTCGTAGTTTTTTGGAAGCTTGGCAACCCCTTTCAATGAAAGTGATTCTCGTCAGTCTCTGCTTGGGGCTACTTCAATAGGACACCAACCGTACTGACAGAACTTGGGACTACATTATTGTGCCAAGTTTCAAAGAGGTAGCACAAACCGTGTTTGCTTTAGATTTCCAACTACATGTATCCATATAGGAGAAAACAGAGTGAAACCTAAACATGAAAACGGATACTGTAAAGGAAGGGTTTAACCTAGAAGAACGAAATTTGGTGAGCCAAGTGGGATTGGTGTTGTGATCATTACCTGCCAGTATCATCAAGATTGGGTGAAAAAATGTTTGCTGAGTTTTCAGGAAACTCGTAGTTTTTTGGAAGCTTGGCAACCCCTTTCAATGAAAGTGATTCTCGTCAGTCTCTGCTTGGGGCTACTTCAATAGGACACCAACCATAGCGATAGAACTTGGAACTACATTATTGTGCCAAGTATCAAAGAGCTAGCACCAACCGTGTTTGATTTAGAGTTCTAACTACATGTATCCATATAGGAGAAAACAGAGTGAAACCTAAACATGAAAACGGTTACTGCAAAGGAACGGTTTATCCTAGAAGAATGAAATTTGGTGAGCCAAGTGGGATTGGTGTACTGATCATTACCTGCCAGTATCATCAGGATTGGATGAAAAAATGTTTGCTGAGATTTCAGGAAACTCGTAGTTTTTTGGAAGCTTGGCAACCCCTTTCAATGAAAGTGATTCTCGTCAGTCTCTGCTTGGGGCTACTTCTATAGGACACAAACCATAGCGATATAACATGGAAATACATTATTGTGCCAAGTTTCAAAGAGCTAGCACAAACCATGTTTCATTTAGAGTTCCAACTACATGTATCCATATAGGAGAAAACAGAGTGAAACCGAAACATGAAAATGGTTACTTCAAAGGAACGGTTTAACCTAGAAGAACGAAATTTGGTGAGCCAAGTGTGATTGGTGTACTGATCATTACCTGCCAGTATCATCAAGATTGGGTGAAAAAATGTTTGCCGAGATTTCAGGAAACTCGTAGTTTTTTGGAAGCTTGGCAACCCCTTTCAATGAAAGTGATTCTCGTCAGTGTCTGCTTGGGGCTACTTCAATAGGACACAAACCATAGTGATAGAACTTGGAACTATATTATTGTGCCAAGTTTCAAAGAGCTAGTACAAACCGTGTTTGATTTAGAGTTCCAACTACATGTATCTATATAGGAGAAAATAGAGTGAAACCTAAACATGAAAACGGTTACTGCAAAGGAATGGATTAACCTAGAAGAACGAAATTTGGTGAGCCAAGTGGGATTGGTGTACTGATTATTATCTGCCAGTATCATCAAGATTGGGTGAAAAAATGTTTGCTGAGATTTCCGGAAATTCGTAGTTTTTTGGAAGCTTGGCAACCCCTTTCAATGAAAGTGATTCTCGTCAGTCTCTGCTTGGGGCTACTTCCATAGGACACCAACCGTACCGATAGAACTTGGAACTACATTATTGTGCCAAGTTTCAAAGAGCTAGCACAAACCGTGTTTGATTTAGAGTTCCAACTACATGTATCCATATAGGAGAAAACAGAGTGAAACCTAAACATGAAAACGGTTACTGCAAAGGAACGGTTTAACCTAGAAGAACGAAATTTGGTGAACCATGTGGGATTGGTGTACTGATCATTACCTGCCAGTATCATCAAGATTGGGTGAAAAAAATGTTTGCTGAGATTTCAGGAAACTCTTAGTTTTTTGGAAGCTTGGCAACCCCTTTCAATGAAAGTGATTCTCGTCAGTCTCTGCTTGGGGTACTTCAATAGGACACAAACCATAGCGATAATACTTGGAACTACATTATTGTGCCAAGTTTCAAAGAGCTAGCACAAACCGTGTTTGATTTAGAGTTCCAACTACATGTAACCATATAGGAGAAAACAGAGTGAAACCTAAACATGAAAACGGTTACTGCAAAGCAACGGTTTAACCTAGAAGAACGAAATTTGGTGAGCCAAGTGGGATTGGTGTACTGATCATTACCTGCCAATATCATCAAGATTGGGCGAAAAAATGTTTGCTGAGATTTCCGGAAACTCGTAGTTTTTTGGAAGCTTGGCAACCCCTTTCAATGAAAGTGATTCTCGTCAGTCTCTGCTTGGGGCTACTTCAATAGGACACCAACCATAGCGATAGAACTTGGAACTACATTATTGTGCCAAGTTTCAAAGAGCTAGCACAAACCGTGTTTGATTTAGAGTTCCAAGTACATGTATCCATATAGGAGAAAACAGAGTGAAACCTAAACATGAAAACGGTTACTGCAAAGGAACGGTTTAACCTAGAAGAACGAAATTTGGTGAGCCAAGTGGGATTGGTGTACTGATCATTACCTGCCAATATCATCAAATTGGGCGAAAAAATGTTTGCTGAGATTTCCGGAAACTCGTAGTTTTTTGGAAGCTTGGCAACCCCTTTCAATGAAAGTGATTCTCCTCAGTCTCTGCTTGGGGCTACTTCAATAGGACACCAACCATAGCGATAGAACTTGGAACTACATTATTGTACCAAGTTTCAATGTGCTAGCACAAACCGTGTTTGATTTAGAGTTCCAAATACATGTATCCATATAGGAGAAAACAGAGTGAAACCTAAACATGAAAACGGTTACTGCAAAGGAAAGGATTAACCTACAAGAATGAAATTTGGTGAGACAAATGGGATTGGTGTACTGATCATTACTGGCCAGTATCATCAAGATTGCGTGAAAAAATGTTTGCTGAGATTTCAGGAAACTCATCGTTTTTTGGAAGCTTGGCAACCCCTTTCAATGAAAGTGATTCTCGTCAGTCTCTGCTTGGGGCTACTTCAATAGGACACCAACCGTACCGATAGAACTTGGAACTACATTATTGTGGCAAATTTCAAAGAGCTAGCACAAACCGTGTTTGATTTAGAGTTCCAAGTACATGTATCCATATGGGAGAAAACAGAGTGAAACCTAAACATGAAAACGGTTACTGCAAAGGAACGGTTTACCCTAGAAGAACGAAATTTGGTGAGCCAAGTGGGATTGGTGTACTGATCATTACCTGCCAGTATCATCAAGATTGGGTGAACAAATGTTTGCTGAGATTTCAGGAAACTCGTAGTTTTTGGAAGCTTGGCAACCCCTTTCAATGAAAGTGATTCTCGTCAGTCTCTGCTTGGCGCTACTTCAATAGGACACCAACCATAGCGATAGAACTTGGAACTACATTATTGTGCCAAGTATCAAAGAGCTAGCACCAAACGTGTTTGATTTAGAGTTCTAACTACATGTATCCATATAGGAGAAAACAGAGTGAAACCTAAACATGAAAACGGTTACTGCAAAGGAACGGTTTATCCTAGAAGAATGAAATTTGGTAAGCCAAGTGGGATTGGTGTACTGATCATTACCTGCCAGTATCATCAGGATTGGGTGAAAAAATGTTTGCTGAGATTTCAGGAAACTCGTAGTTTTTTGGAAGCTTGGCAACCCCTTTCAATGAAAGTGATTCTCGTCAGTCTCTGCTTGGGGCTACTTCTATAGGACACAAACCATAGCGATATAACATGGAAATACATTATTGTGCCAAGTTTCAAAGAGCTAGCACAAACCATGTTTGATTTAGAGTTCCAACTACATGTATCCATATAGGAGAAAACAGAGTGAAACCGAAACGTGAAAATGGTTACTGCAAAGGAACGGTTTAACCTAGAAGAACGAAATTTGGTGAGCCAAGTGGGATTGGTGTAATGATCATTACCTGCCAGTATCATCAAGATTGGGTGAAAAAATGTTTGCCGAGATTTCAGGAAACTCGTAGTTTTTTGGAAGCTTGGCAACCCCTTTCAATGAATGTGATTCTCGTCAGTGTCTGCTTGGGGCTACTTCAATAGGACACAAACCATAGTGATAGAACTTGGAACTACATTATTGTGCCAAGTTTCAAAGAGCTAGTACAAACCGTGTTTGATTTAGAGTTCCAATTACATGTATCTATATAGGAGAAAATAGAGTGAAACCTAAACATGAAAACGGTTACTGCAAAGGAATGGATTAACCTAGAAGAACGAAATTTGGTGAGCCAAGTGGGATTGGTGTACTGATTATTATCTGCCAGTATCATCAAGATTGGGTGAAAAAATGTTTGCTGAGATTTCCGGAAATTCGTAGTTTTTTGGAAGCTTGGCAACACTTTCAATGAAAGTGATTCTCGTCAGTCTCTGCTTGGGGCTACTTCCATAGGACACCAACCGTACCGATAGAACTTGGAACTACATTATTGTGCCAAGTTTCAAAGAGCTAGCCCAAACCGTGTTTGATTTAGAGTTCCAAGTACATGTATCCATATAGGAGAAAACAGAGTGAAACCTAAACATGAAAACGGTTACTGCAAAGGAACGGTTTAACCTAGAAGAACGAAATTTGGTGAGCCAAGTGGGATTGGTGTCGTGATCATTACCTGCCAGTATCATCAAGATTGGGTGAAAAAATGTTTGCTGAGATTTCCGGAAATTCGTAGTTTTTTGGAAGCTTGGCAACCCCTTTCAATGAAAGTGATTCTCGTCAGTCTCTGCTTGGGGCTACTTCAATATTACACCAACCGTTCCGATAGAACTTGGAACTACATTATTGTGGCAAATTTCAAAGAGCTAGCACCAACCGTGTTTGATTTAGAGTTCCAAGTACATGTATCTATATGGGAGAAAACAGAGTGAAACCTAAACTTGAAAACGGTTACTGCAAAGGAACGGTTTACCCTAGAAGAACGAAATTTGGTGAGACAAGTGGGATTGGTGTACTGATCATTACCTGCCAGTATCATCAAGATTGGGTGAACAAATGTATGCTGAGATTTCAGGAAACTCGTAGTTTTTGGAAGCTTGGCAACCCCTTTCAATGAAAGTGATTCTCCTCAGTCTCTGCTTGGGGCTACTTCAATAGAACACCAACCATAGCGATAGAACTTGGAACTACATTATTGTGCCAAGTTTCAAAGAGCTAGCACCAACCGTGTTTGATTTAGAGTTCCAAATACATGTATCCATATAGGAGAAAACAGAGTGAAACCTAAACATGAAAACGGTTACTGCAAAAGAACGGATTAACCTACAAGAACGAAATTTGGTGATACAAGTGGGATTGGTGTACTGATCATTACCTGCCAGTATCATGAATATTGGGTGAAAAAAATGTTTTCTGAGATTTCAGGAAACTCGTAGTTTTTTGGAAGCTTGGCAACCCCTTTCAATGAAAGTGATTCTCGTCAGTCTCTGCTTGGGGCTACTTCAATAGGACACCAACCGTACCAATAGAACTTGAAACTACATTATCGTGCCAAGTTTCAAAGAGCTAGCACAAACCGTGTTTGATTTAGAGTTCCAACTACATGTATCCATATAGGAGAAAACAGAGTGAAACCTAAACATGAGAACTCTTACGGCAAAGGAACGGTTTAACCTAGAAGAACGAAATTTGGTGAGCCAAGTGGGATTGGTGTACTGATCATTACCTGCCAGTATCATCAAGATTGGGTGAAAAAATGTTTGCTGAGATTTCAGGAAACTCGTAATTTTTGGAAGCTTGGCAACCCCTTTCAATGAAAGTGATTCTCCTCAGTCTCTGCTTGGGGCTACTTCAATAGGACACCAACCGTACAGAGAGAACTTGGAACTACATTATTGTGCCAAGTTTCAAGGAGCTAGCACAAACCGTGTTTGATTTAGAGTTCCAACTACATGTATCCATATAGGAGAAAATAGAGTGAAACCTAAACATGAAAACGGTTACTGCAAAGGAACGGTTTAACCTACAAGAACGAAATTTGGTGAGCCAAGTGGGATTGGTGTACTGATCATTACCTGCCAGTATCATCAAGATTGGGTGAAAAAATGTTTGCTGAGATTTCAGGAAACTCGTAATTTTTTGGAAGCTTGGCAACCCCTTTCAATGAAAGTGATTCTCGTCAGTCTCTGCTTGGGGCTACTTGAATAGGACACCAACCGTACTGATAGAACTTGGAACTACATTATTGTGCCAAGTTTCAAAGAGCTAGCACAAACCGTGTTTGATTTAGAGTTCCAAGTACATGTATCCATATAGGAGAAAACAGAGTGAAACCTAAACATGAAAACGGTTACTGCAAAGGAACGGTTTAACCTAGAAGAACGAAATTTGGTGAGCCAAGTGGGATTGGTGTACTGATCATTACCTGCCAGTATCATCAAGATTGGGTGAAAAAATGTTTGCTGAGATTTCAGGAAACTCGTAGTTTTTTGGAAGACTGGCAACCCCTTTCAATGAAAGTGATTCTCGTCAGTCTCTGCTTGGGGCTACTTCAATAGGACTCCAACCATAGCGAGAGAACTTGGAACTACATTATTGTGCCAAGTTTCAAAGAGCTAGCACAAACCGTGTTTGATTTAGAGTTCCAACTACATGTATCCATATAGGAGAAAACAGAGTGAAACCTAAACATGAAAACGGTTACTGCAAAGGAACGGTTTAACCTAGAAGAACGAAATTTGGTGAGCCAAGTGGGATTGGTGTACTGATCATTACCTGCCAATATCATCAAGATTGGGCGAAAAAATGTTTGCTGAGATTTCCGGAAACTCGTAGTTTTTTGGAAGCTTGGCAACCCCTTTCAATGAAAGTGATTCTCCTCAGTCTCTGCTAGGGGCTACTTCAATAGGACACCAACCATAGCGATAGAACTTGGAACTACATTATTGTACCAAGTTTCAATGTGCTAGCACAACCGTGTTTGATTTAGAGTTCCAAATACATGTATCCATATAGGAGAAAACAGAGTGAAACCTAAACATGAAAACGGTTACTGCAAAGGAAAGGATTAACCTACAAGAACGAAATTAGGTGAGACAAATGGGATTGGTGTACTGATCATTACCGGCCAGTATCATCAAGATTGGGTGAAAAAATGTTTGCTGAGATTTCAGGAAACTCGTCGTTTTTTGGAAGCTTGGCAACCCCTTTCAATGAAAGTGATTCTCGTCAGTCTCTGCTTGGGGCTACTTAAATAGGACACCAACCGTACAGAGAGAACTTGAAACTACATTATTGTGCCAAGTTTCAAAGAGCTAGCACAAACCGTGTTTGATTTAGAGTTCCAACTACATGTATCCATATAGGAGAAAACAGAGTGAAACCTAAACATGAAAACGGATACTGCAAAGGAACGGTTTAACCTAGAAGAACGAAATTTGGTGAGCCAAGTGCGATCGGTGTACTGAATATTACCTGCCAGTATCATCAAGATTGGGTGAAAAAAATGTTTGCTGAGATTTCCGGAAACTCGTAGTTTTTTGGAAGCTTGGCAACCCCTTTCAATGAAAGTGATTCTCGTCAGTCTCTGCTTGGGGCTACTTCAATAGGACACCAACCATAGCGATAGATCTTGGAACTACATTATTATGCCAAGTTTCAAAGAGCTAGCAAAAACCGCGCTTGATTTTGAGTTCCAAATACATATATCCAAATAGGAGAAAACAGAGTGAAACCTAAACATTAAAATGGTTGCTGCAAAGGAACGGTTTAACCTAGAAGAATGAAATTTGGTGAGCCAAGTGGGATTGGTTTACTCATCATTACCTGCCAGTATCATCAAGATTGGGTGAAAAAATGTTTGCTGAGATTTCCGGAAACTCGTAGTTTTTTGGAAGCTTGGCAACCCCTTTCAATGAAAGTGATTCTCGTCAGTCTCTGCTTGGGGCTACTTCAATAGGACACCAACCGTACCGATAGAACTTGGAACTACATTATTGTGCCAAGTTTCAAAGAGCTAGCACCAACCGTGTTTTATTTAGAGTTCCAACTACATGTATCCATATAGGAGAAAACAGAGTGAAACCTCAACATGAAAACGGTTACTGCAAAGGAACGGTTTAACCTAGAAGAACGAAATTTGGTGAGCCAAGTGGGATTGGTGTACTGCTCATTACCTGCCAGTATCATCAAGATTGGGTGAAAAAATGTTTGCTGAGATTTCAGGAAACTCGTAGTTTTTTGGAAGCTTGGCAACCCCTGTCAATGAAAGTGATTCTCCTCAGTCTCTGCTTGGGGCTACTTCAATAGGACACCAACCATAGCGATAGAACTTGGAACTACATTATTGTGCCAAGTTTCAAAGAGCTAGCACCAAACGTGTTTGATTTAGAGATCCAACTACATGTATCCATATAGGAGAAAACAGAGTGAAACCTAAACATGAAAACGGTTACTGCAAAGGAACGGTTTAACCTAGAAGAACGAAATTTGGTGAGCCAAGTGGGATTGGTGTACGGATCATTACCTGCCAGTATCATCAAGATTGGGCGAAAAAATGTTTGCTGAGATTTCCGGAAACTCGCAGTTTTTTGAAAGCTTGGCAACCCCTTTCAATGAAAGTGATTCTCGTCAGTCTCTGCTTGGGGCTACTTCAATAGGACACCAACCCTACCGATAGAACTTGGGACTACATTATTGTTCCAAGTTTCAAAGAGCTAGCACAAACCGTGTTTGATTTAGAGTTCCAACTACATGTATCCATATAGGAGAAAACAGAGTGAAACCTAAACATGAAAACGGATACTGCAAAGGAACGGTTTAACCTAGAAGAACGAAATTTGGTGAGCCAAGTGCGATCGGTGTACTGATCATTACCTGCCAGTATCATCAAGATTGGGTGAAAAAATGTTTGCTGAGATTTCCGGAAACTCGTAGTTTTTTGGAAGCTTGGCAACCCCTTTCAATGAAAGTGATTCTCGTCAGTCTCTGCTTGGGGCTACTTCAATAGGACACCAACCGTACCGATAGAACTTGGAACTACATTATTGTGCCAAGTATCAAAGAGCTAGCACAAACCGTGTTTGCTTTAGAGTTCCAACTACATGTATCCATATAACAGAAAACAGAGTGAAACCTAAACATGAAAACGGTTCCTGCAAAGGAACGGTTTAACCTAGAAAAACGAAATTTAGTGATCCAAGTGGGATTGGTGTACTGATCATTACCTGCCAATATCATCAAGATTGGGTGAAAAAATATTTGCTGAGATTTCCGGAAACTCGTAGTTTTTTGGACGCTGGGCAACCCCTTTCAATGAAAGTGATTCTCGTCAGTCTCTGCTTGGGGCTACTTCAATAGTACACCAACCATAGCGATAGAACTTGGAACTACATTATTGTGCCAAGTTTCAAGGAGCTAGCACAAACCGTGTTTGATTTAGAGTTCCAACTACATGTATCCATATAGGAGAAAACAGAGTGAAACCTAAACATGAAAACGGTTACTGCCAAAGGAACGGTTTAACCTACAAGAACGAAATTTGGTGAGCCAAGTGGGATTGGTGTACTGATCATTATCTTCCAGAATCATCAAGATTGGGCGAAAAAATGTTTGCTGAGATTTCAGGAAACTCGTAGTTTTTTGGACGCTGGGCAACCCCTTTCAATGAAAGTGATTCTCGTCAGTCTCTGCTTGGGGCTACTTCAATAGGACACCAACCGTACTGATAGAACTTGGAACTACATTATTGTGCCAAGTTTCAAAGAGCTAGCACAAACCGTGTTTGATTTAGAGTTCCAACTACATGTATCCATATAGGAGAAAACAGAGTGAAACCTAAACATGAAAACGGTTACTGCAAAGGAACGGTTTAACCTAGAAGAACGACATTGGTGAGCCAATTGGGATTGGTGTACTGATCATTACCTGCCAGTATCATCAAGATTGGGTGAAAAAATGTTTGCTGAGTTTTCAGGAAACTCGTAGTTTTTTGGAATCTTGGCAACCCCTTTCAATGAAAGTGATTCTCGTCAGTCTCTGCTTGTGGCTACTTCAATAGGACACCAACCATAGCGATAGAACTTTGAACTACATTATTGTACCAAGTATCAAAGAGCTAGCACCAACCGTGTTTGATTTAGAGTTCTAACTACATGTATCCATATAGGAGAAAACAGAGTGAAACCTAAACATGAAAACGGTTACTGCAAAGGAACGGTTTAACCTAGAAGAACGAAATTTGGTGAGCCAAGTGGGATTGGGGTCGTGATCATTACCTGCCAGTGTCATCAAGTTTGGGTGAAAATATGTTTGCTGAGATTTCAGGAAACTCGTAGTTTTTTGGAAGCTTGGCAACCCCTTTCAATGAAAGTGATTCTCGTCAGTCTCTGCTTGGGGCTACTTCAATAGGACACCAACCGTACCGATAGAACTTGGAACTACATTATTGTGCCAAGTTTCAAAGAGCTAGCACAAACCGTGTTTGATTTAGAGTTCCAACTACATGTATCCATATAGGAGAAAACAGAGTATAACCTAAACATGAAAACGGTTACTGCAAAGGAACGGTTTAACCTAGAAGAACGAAATTTGTTGAGCCAAGTGGGATTGGTGTACTGATCATTACCTGCCAGTATCATCAAGATTGGGTGAAAAAATGTTTCCTGAGATTTCAGTAAACTCGTAGTTTTTTGGAAGCTTGGCAACCCCTTTCAATGAAAGTGATTCTCGTCAGTCTCTGCTTGGGGCTACTTCAATAGGACACCAACCGTACCGATTGAACTTGGAACTACATTATTGTGCCAAGTTTCAAAGAGCTAGCACAAACCGTGTTTGATTTAGAGTTCCAACTACATGTATCCATATAGGAGAAAACAGAGTGAAACCTAAACATGAAAACGGTTACTGCAAAGGAACGGTTTAACCTAGAAGAACGAAATTTGGTGAGCCAAGTGGGATTGGTGTACTGATCATTACCTGCCAGTATCATCAAGATTGGGTGAAAAAATGTTTGCTGAGATTTCAGGAAACTCGTAATTTTTTGGAAGCTTGGCAACCCCTTTCAATGAAAGTGATTCTCCTCAGTCTCTGCTTGGGGCTATTTCAATAGGACACCAACCATACAGAGAGAACTTGGAACTACATTATTGTGCCAAGTTTCAAAGAGCTAGCACAAACCGTGTTTGCTTTAGAGTTCCAACTACATGTATCCGTATAGGAGAAAACAGAGTGAAACCTAAACATGAAAACGGATACTGCAAAGGAACGGTTTAACCTAGAAGAACGAAATTTGGTGAGCCAAGTGGGATTGGTGTACTGATCATTACCTGCCAGTATCATCAAGATTGGGCGAAAAAATGTTTGCTGAGATTTCCGGAAACTCGTAGTTTTTTGGAAGCTTGGCAACCCCTTTCAATGAAAGTGATTCTCGTCAGTCTCTGCTTGGGGCTACTTCCATAGGACACCAACCGTACCGATAGAACTTGGGACTACATTATTGTGCCAAGTTTCAAAGAGCTAGCACAAACCGTGTTTGCTTTAGATTTCCAACTACATGTATCCATATAGGAGAAAACAGAGTGAAACCTAAACATGAAAACGGATACTGTAAAGGAAGGGTTTAACCTAGAAGAACGAAATTTGGTGAGCCAAGTGGGATTGGTGTACTGATCATTACCTGCCAGTATCATCAAGATTGGGGCGAAAAAATGTTTGCTGAGATTTCAGGAAACTCGTAGTTTTTTGGAAGCTTGGCAACCCCTTTCAATGAAAGTGATTCTCGTCAGTCTCTGCTTGGGGCTACTTCAATAGGACACAAACCATAGTGATAGAACTTGGAACTACATTATTGTGCCACGTTTCAAAGAGCTAGTACAAACCGTGTTTGATTTAGAGTTCCAACTACATGTATCTATATAGGAGAAAATAGAGTGAAACCTAAACATGAAAACGGTTACTGCAAAGGAATGGATTAACCTAGAAGAACGAAATTTGGTGAGCCAAGTGGGATTGGTGTACTGATTATTATCTGCCAGTATCATCAAGATTGGGTGAAAAAATGTTTGCTGAGATTTCCGGAAATTCGTAGTTTTTTGGAAGCTTGGCAACCCCTTTCAATGAAAGTGATTCTCGTCAGTCTCTGCTTGGGGCTACTTCCATAGGACATCAACCGTACCGATAGAACTTGGAACTACATTATTGTGCCAAGTTTCAAAGAGCTAGCACAAACCGTGTTTGATTTAGAGTTCCAAGTACATGTATCCATATAGGAGAAAACAGAGTGAAACCTAAACATGAAAACGGTTACTGCAAAGGAACGGTTTAACCTAGAAGAACGAAAATTTGGTGAACCAAGTGGGATTGGTGTACTGATCATTACCTGCCAGTATCATCAAGATTGGGTGAAAAAATGTTTGCTGAGATTTCAGGAAACTCGTAGTTTTTTGGAAGCTTGGCAACCCCTTTCAATGAAAGTGATTCTCGTCAGTCTCTGCTTGGGCTACTTCAATAGGACACCAACCATACAGAGAGAACTTGGAACTACATTATTGTGCCAAGTTTCAAAGAGCTAGCACAAACCGTGTTTGATTTAGAGTTCCAAGTACATGTATCCATATAGGAGAAAACAGAGTGAAACCTAAACATGAAAACGGTTACTGCAAAGGAACGGTTTAACCTAGAAGAACGAAATTTGGTGAGCCAAGTGGGATTGGTGTACTGATCATTACCTGCCAGTATCATCAAGATTGGGTGAAAAAATGTTTGCTGAGATTTCAGGAAACTCGTAGTTTTTTGGAAGACTGGCAACCCCCTTTCAATGAAAGTGATTCTCGTCAGTCTCTGCTTGGGGCTACTTCAATAGGACTCCAACCATAGCGAGAGAACTTGGAACTACATTATTGTGCCAAGTTTCAAAGAGCTAGCACAAACCGTGTTTGATTTAGAGTTCCAACTACATGTATCCATATAGGAGAAAACAGAGTGAAACCTAAACATGAAAACGGATACTGTAAAGGAAGGGTTTAACCTAGAAGAACGAAATTTGGTGAGCCAAGTGGGATTGGTGTACTGATCATTACCTGCCAATATCATCAAGATTGGGCGAAAAAATGTTTGCTGAGATTTCCGGAAACTCGTAGTTTTTTGGAAGCTTGGCAACCCCTTTCAATGAAAGTGATTCTCCTCAGTCTCTGCTAGGGGCTACTTCAATAGGACACCAACCATAGCGATAGAACTTGGAACTACATTATTGTACCAAGTTTCAATGTGCTAGCACAACCGTGTTTGATTTAGAGTTCCAAATACATGTATCCATATAGGAGAAAACAGAGTGAAACCTAAACATGAAAACGGTTACTGCAAAGGAAAGGATTAACCTACAAGAACGAAATTAGGTGAGACAAATGGGATTGGTGTACTGATCATTACCGGCCAGTATCATCAAGATTGGGTGAAAAAATGTTTGCTGAGATTTCAGGAAACTCGTCGTTTTTTGGAAGCTTGGCAACCCCTTTCAATGAAAGTGATTCTCGTCAGTCTCTGCTTGGGGCTACTTCAATAGGACACCAACCGTACCGATAGAACTTGGAACTACATTATTGTGGCAAATTTCAAAGAGCTAGCACAAACCGTGTTTGATTTAGGAGTTCCAAGTACATGTATCCATATGGGAGAAAACAGAGTGAAACCTAAACATGAAAACTGTTACGGCAAAGGAAGGGTTTAACCTAGAAGAACGAAATTTGAGCCAAGTGTGATTGGTGTCGTGATCATTACCTGCCAGTATCATCAAGATTGGGTGAAAAAATGTTTGCTGAGATTTCCGGAAACTCGTAGTTTTTTGGAAGCTTGGCAACCCCTTTCAATGAAAGTGATTCTCGTCAGTCTCTGCTTGGGGCTACTTAAATAGGACACCAACCGTACAGAGAGAACTTGAAACTACATTATGTGCCAAGTTTCAAAGAGCTAGCACAAACCGTGTTTGATTTAGAGTTCCAACTACATGTATCCATATAGGAGAAAACAGAGTGAAACCCTAAACATGAAAACGGATACTGCAAAGGAACGGTTTAACCTAGAAGAACGAAATTTGGTGAGCCAAGTGCGATCGGTGTACTGAATATTACCTGCCAGTATCATCAAGATTGGGTGAAAAAATGTTTGCTGAGATTTCCGGAAACTCGTAGTTTTTTGGAAGCTTGGCAACCCCTTTCAATGAAAGTGATTCTCGTCAGTCTCTGCTTGGGGCTACTTCAATAGGACACCAACCATACAGAGAGAACTTGGAACTACATTATTGTGCCAAGTTTCAAAGAGCTAGCACAAACCGTGTTTGATTTAGAGTTCCAAGTACATGTATCCATATAGGAGAAAACAGAGTGAAACCTAAACATGAAAACGGTTACTGCAAAGGAACGGTTTAACCTAGAAGAACGAAATTTGGTGAACCAAGTGGGATTGGTGTACTGATCATTACCTGCCAGTATCATCAAGATTGGGTGAAAAAATGTTTGCTGAGATTTCAGGAAACTCGTAGTTTTTTGGAAGCTTGGCAACCCCTTTCAATGAAAGTGATTCTCGTCAGTCTCTGCTTGGGGCTACTTCAATAGGACACCAACCATACAGAGAGAACTTGGAACTACATTATTGTGCCAAGTTTCAAAGAGCTAGCACAAACCGTGTTTGATTTAGAGTTCCAAGTACATGTATCCATATAGGAGAAAACAGAGTGAAACCTAAACATGAAAACGGTTACTGCAAAGGAACGGTTTAACCTAGAAGAACGAAATTTGGTGAGCCAAGTGGGATTGGTGTACTGATCATTACCTGCCAGTATCATCAAGATTGGGTGAAAAATGTTTGCTGAGATTTCAGGAAACTCGTAGTTTTTTGGAAGACTGGCAACCCCTTTCAATGAAAGTGATTCTCGTCAGTCTCTGCTTGGGGCTACTTCAATAGGACTCCAACCATAGCGAGAGAACTTGGAACTACATTATTGTGCCAAGTTTCAAAGAGCTAGCACAAACCGTGTTTGATTTAGAGTTCCAACTACATGTATCCATATAGGAGAAAACAGAGTGAAACCTAAACATGAAAACGGTTACTGCAAAGGAACGGTTTAACCTAGAAGAACGAAATTTGGTGAGCCAAGTGGGATTGGTGTACTGATCATTACCTGCCAATATCATCAAGATTGGGCGAAAAAATGTTTGCTGAGATTTCCGGAAACTCGTAGTTTTTTGGAAGCTTGGCAACCCCTTTCAATGAAAGTGATTCTCCTCAGTCTCTGCTAGGGGCTACTTCAATAGGACACCAACCATAGCGATAGAACTTGGAACTACATTATTGTACCAAGTTTCAATGTGCTAGCACAACCGTGTTTGATTTAGAGTTCCAAATACATGTATCCATATAGGAGAAAACAGAGTGAAACCTAAACATGAAAACGGTTACTGCAAAGGAAAGGATTAACCTACAAGAACGAAATTAGGTGAGACAAATGGGATTGGTGTACTGATCATTACCGGCCAGTATCATCAAGATTGGGTGAAAAAATGTTTGCTGAGATTTCAGGAAACTCGTCGTTTTTTGGAAGCTTGGCAACCCCTTTCAATGAAAGTGATTCTCGTCAGTCTCTGCTTGGGGCTACTTCAATAGGACACCAACCGTACCGATAGAACTTGGAACTACATTATTGTGGCAAATTTCAAGAGCTAGCACAAACCGTGTTTGATTTAGAGTCCAAGTACATGTATCCATATGGGAGAAAACAGAGTGAAACCTAAACATGAAAACTGTTACGGCAAAGGAAGGGTTTAACCTAGAAGAACGAAATTTGAGCCAAGTGTGATTGGTGTCGTGATCATTACCTGCCAGTATCATCAAGATTGGGTGAAAAAATGTTTGCTGAGATTTCCGGAAACTCGTAGTTTTTTGGAAGCTTGGCAACCCCTTTCAATGAAAGTGATTCTCGTCAGTCTCTGCTTGGGGCTACTTAAATAGGACACCAACCGTACAGAGAGAACTTGAAACTACATTATTGTGCCAAGTTTCAAAGAGCTAGCACAAACCGTGTTTGATTTAGAGTTCCAACTACATGTATCCATATAGGAGAAACAGAGTGAAACCTAAACATGAAAACGGGATACTGCAAAGGAACGGTTTAACCTAGAAGAACGAAATTTGGTGAGCCAAGTGCGATCGGTGTACTGAATATTACCTGCCAGTATCATCAAGATTGGGTGAAAAAATGTTTGCTGAGATTTCCGGAACTCGTAGTTTTTTGGAAGCTTGGCAACCCCTTTCAATGAAAGTGATTCTCGTCAGTCTCTGCTTGGGGCTACTTCAATAGGACACCAACCATAGCGATAGATCTTGGAACTACATTATTATGCCAAGTTTCAAAGAGCTAGCAAAAACCGCGCTTGATTTTGAGTTCCAAATACATATATCCAAATAGGAGAAAACAGAGTGAAACCTAAACATTAAAATGGTTGCTGCAAAGGAACGGTTTAACCTAGAAGAATGAAATTTGGTGAGCCAAGTGGATTGGTTTTACTCATCATTACCTGCCAGTATCATCAAGATTGGGTGAAAAAATGTTTGCTGAGATTTCCGGAAACTCGTAGTTTTTTGGAAGCTTGGCAACCCCTTTCAATGAAAGTGATTCTCGTCAGTCTCTGCTTGGGGCTACTTCAATAGGACACCAACCGTACCGATAGAACTTGGAACTACATTATTGTGCCAAGTTTCAAAGAGCTAGCACCAACCGTGTTTTATTTAGAGTTCCAACTACATGTATCCATATAGGAGAAAACAGAGTGAAACCTCAACATGAAAACGGTTACTGCAAGGAACGGTTTAACCTAGAAGAACGGAAATTTGGTGAGCCAAGTGGGATTGGTGTACTGATCATTACCTGCCAGTATCATCAAGATTGGGTGAAAAAATGTTTGCTGAGATTTCAGGAAACTCGTAGTTTTTTGGAAGCTTGGCAACCCCTGTCAATGAAAGTGATTCTCCTCAGTCTCTGCTTGGGGGCTACTTCAATAGGACACCAACCATAGCGGATAGAACTTGGAACTACATTATTGTGCCAAGTTTCAAAGAGCTAGCACCAAACGTGTTTGATTTAGAGATCCAACTACATGTATCCATATAGGAGAAAACAGAGTGAAACCTAAACATGAAAACGGTTACTGCAAGGAACGGTTTAACCTAGAAGAACGAAATTTGGTGAGCCAAGTGGGATTGGTGTACGGATCATTACCTGCCAGTATCATCAAGATTGGGCGAAAAAATGTTTGCTGAGATTTCCGGAAACTCGCAGTTTTTTGAAAGCTTGGCAACCCCTTTCAATGAAAGTGATTCTCGTCAGTCTCTGCTAGGGGCTACTTCAATAGGACACCAACCCTACCGATAGAACTTGGGACTACATTATTGTTCCAAGTTTCAAAGAGCTAGCACAAACCGTGTTTGATTTAGAGTTCCAACTACATGTATCCATATAGGAGAAAACAGAGTGAAACCTAAACATGAAACGGATACTGCAAAGGAACGGTTTAACCTAGAAGAACGAAATTTGGTGAGCCAAGTGCGATCGGTGTACTGATCATTACCTGCCAGTATCATCAAGATTGGGTGAAAAAATGTTTGCTGAGATTTCCGGAAACTCGTAGTTTTTTGGAAGCTTGGCAACCCCTTTCAATGAAAGTGATTCTCGTCAGTCTCTGCTTGGGGCTACTTCAATAGGACACCAACCGTACCGATAGAACTTGGAACTACATTATTGTGCCAAGTATCAAAGAGCTAGCACAAACCGTGTTTGCTTTAGAGTTCCAACTACATGTATCCATATAACAGAAAACAGAGTGAAACCTAAACATGAAAACGGTTCCTGCAAAGGAACGGTTTAACCTAGAAAAACGAAATTTAGTGATCCAAGTGGGATTGGTGTACTGATCATTACCTGCCAATATCATCAAGATTGGGTGAAAAATATTTGCTGAGATTTCCGGGAAACTCGTAGTTTTTTGGACGCTGGGCAACCCCTTTCAATGAAAGTGATTCTCGTCAGTCTCTGCTTGGGGCTACTTCAATAGTACACCAACCATAGCGATAGAACTTGGAACTACATTATTGTGCCAAGTTTCAAGGAGCTAGCACAAACCGTGTTTGATTTAGAGTTCCAAGTACATGTATCCATATAGGAGAAAACAGAGTGAAACCTAAACATGAAAACGGTTACTGCAAAGGAACGGTTTAACCTACAAGAACGAAATTTGGTGAGCCAAGTGGGATTGGTGTACTGATCATTATCTGCCAGAATCATCAAGATTGGGCGAAAAAATGTTTGCTGAGATTTCAGGAAACTCGTAGTTTTTTGGACGCTGGGCAACCCCTTTCAATGAAAGTGATTCTCGTAGGTCTCTGCTTGGGGCTACTTCAATAGGACACCAACCGTACTGATAGAACTTGGAACTACATTATTGTGCCAAGTTTCAAAGAGCTAGCACAAACCGTGTTTGATTTAGAGTTCCAACTACATGTATCCATATAGGAGAAAACAGAGTGAAACCTAAACATGAAAACGGTTACTGCAAAGGAACGGTTTAACCTAGAAGAACGACATTTGGTGAGCCAATTGGGATTGGTGTACTGATCATTACCTGCCAGTATCATCAAGATTGGGTGAAAAAAATGTTTGCTGAGTTTTCAGGAAACTCGTAGTTTTTTGGAATCTTGGCAACCCTTTCAATGAAAGTGATTCTCGTCAGTCTCTGCTTGTGGCTACTTCAATAGGACACCAACCATAGCGATAGAACTTTGAACTACATTATTGTACCAAGTATCAAAGAGCTAGCACCAACCGTGTTTGATAGAGTTCTAACTACATGTATCCATATAGGAGAAAACAGAGTGAAACCTAAACATGAAAACGGTTACTGCAAAGGAACGGTTTAACCTAGAAGAACGAAATTTGGTGAGCCAAGTGGGATTGGGGTCGTGATCATTACCTGCCAGTGTCATCAAGTTTGGGTGAAAATATGTTTGCTGAGATTTCAGGAAACTCGTAGTTTTTTGGAAGCTTGGCAACCCCTTTCAATGAAAGTGATTCTCGTCAGTCTCTGCTTGGGGCTACTTCAATAGGACACCAACCGTACCGATAGAACTTGGAACTACATTATTGTGCCAAGTTTCAAAGAGCTAGCACAAACCGTGTTTGATTTAGAGTTTCCAACTACATGTATCCATATAGGAGAAAACAGAGTATAACCTAAACATGAAAACGGTTACTGCAAAGGAACGGTTTAACCTAGAAGAACGAAATTTGTTGAACCAAGTGGGATTGGTGTACTGATCATTACCTGCCAGTATCATCAAGATTGGGTGAAAAAATGTTTCCTGAGATTTCAGTAAACTCCGTAGTTTTTTGGAAGCTTGGCAACCCCTTTCAATGAAAGTGATTCTCGTCAGTCTCTGCTTGGGGCTACTTCAATAGGACACCAACCGTACCGATTGAACTTGGAACTACATTATTGTGCCAAGTTTCAAAGAGCTAGCACAAACCGTGTTTGATTTAGAGTTCCAACTACATGTATCCATATAGGAGAAAACAGAGTGAAACCTAAACATGAAAACGGTTACTGCAAAGGAACGGTTTAACCTAGAAGAACGAAATTTGGTGAGCCAAGTGGGATTGGTGTACTGATCATTACCTGCCAGTATCATCAAGATTGGGTGAAAAAATGTTTGCTGAGATTTCAGGAAACTCGTAATTTTTTGGAAGCTTGGCAACCCCTTTCAATGAAAGTGATTCTCCTCAGTCTCTGCTTGGGGCTACTTCAATAGGGACACCAACCATATAGAGAGAACTTGGAACTA
>NW_027553140.1:0-45796 GCF_045843805.1 Urocitellus parryii
TCATTTGCCAACAATAATTCTGCCTATTCAAGAACATGGGAGGTCTTTCCACCTTCTAAAGTCTTCCTCTATTTCTTTCTTCATTGTTGGATAGTTTTCACTGTAGAGGTTTTTTTTTCCTCCTCTTTGGTTGGATTAATTTCCACATTTTCTTTCTCTCCTTCCTTCCTTCCTTCCTTCCTTCCTTCCTTCCTTCCTTCCTTCCTTCCTTCCTTCCTTCCTTTCTTTCTTTCTTTCTTTCTTTCTTTCTTTCTTTCTTTCTTTCCTCTCCTTCCTTTCTCTTTCTTTCTTTCCTCTCCTTCCTTTCTTTCCTCTCCTTCCTTTCTCTTTCTTTCTTTTGAGGCTACTGGTTTTCATTATTTTATTTTCATCTGTCAGAATATAGAAAATATACTGATTTGTGAGTGTTTATCTTGTATCCTGCTATTTTGCTAAATTCATTTACAATAAGTCTTCTTGTGAAACTTTTTTAGGTCCTCTTGATATGGGATTATGTCATCAACCTACGGTGATAATTTGACTTCTTCTTTACAAATTTGTATCCCTTTAATTTCCTTCTCTTCCTTAATTGCTCGGGCTAAAATTTCAATAACTACATTGACTAGAAAGGGTTAAAGTGGGCATCCTTGTCTTATTCCTTATTTTAGAGGCAAATCTTTCAGTTTTTCTCAATGAAGTATACTGATGTCTTGAAAAAACCTGTGTTGAAAAACCCTGAATCCCTGGAATAAAGTGCATTTGATCTTGATGTATAATATTTTTAGTATGTTTTGAATGTAGTTTGCTTCTATTTTATTAAGTATTACTGCATCTGTATTCATGCAAGATTTTGGTCTGTAGTTTTCTTTCTTAGATGTGTCTAGTTTGGGTATCAGGGTTACACTGGTTTCATACAATGTCACTGAGAGTGTTCTGTCCCTTTCATGTTCTTTGTTTAGCTTTTATTTGGAAGATCTATCCAGTGGTGAAAGAGGCATGTTAAAGTCACCCAGAATTATTGTGTTGTGGTCTATTTGACTCTTAAACTTGAGAAGAGTATGTTTGATGAATATAGATACTCCATTGCTTGGGGCATAAATATTTATGATTGTTATGTCTTATTGATGTATGTTTCCCTTAAGCAGTATAAAATGTCCTTCTTTATCCCTTTTGATTAACTTTGGTTTGAAGTCTACTTTATTTGATATAAGGATGGAAACTCCTGTTTGTTAACACAGTCCATGTGAGAGGTATGTTTATTCACAACCTTTCACTGTCAGTCTGTGGATGTTTTATCCTATGAGATGAGTCTCTTGAAGGCAGTATATTGTTGGGCCTTTTTTTTTTTTAATTAAGCCAATCTGCCAGTCGATGTCTTTCGATTCAGGGTTATTATTGAATCATGACTTGTATCCTGGTCATATTTGTTTATTTCTGGTATTTAACTTGACTTGGTTTCTCCTTTGATTAGAAGATTCTTTAATGTAATATCTCCCTTTGCTGATTTTCATTGTTGTCTTTTGTTTCCTCCTTTTGGAAAATATTTTCAAGGATGTTCTGTAGTGCAGGCTTTCTAGTTGTAAATGCTTTTTGCTTTTTTGTTGTTGTTTTTGTTGTCATAAGCCATCCATGGGCTGTGTGTGAGTTATGAGCATTTGAGCATATGAGGGTACTGGTCTGGCATTGTGTACTGATTGGGCTGTGCGACTCAAATGTGCCTTTTCTTCACTCTGCTTGTGATCCCACACAGCACATGAGATGGGTGTGAAGATGTCAATCAATCTGCTGACTACAAGGCATCACCAGATATGACTCCACCCTTTGAAACTCTACTCCTTTCCTTATTTTGGTGGAATATTCTATTCAATGTCTTTTCTCCACTAAATAAGGGGGTCCTAGGTACACCTTCCCCCTATGGCTCTTCCTAGTGCTATTCAACGTGGAGCTAACCCTTGGGGTCACTAAGCAGTCCCACCCTCAAAATTCATGTTTGTGTTTTGTGTGGTTTCTTTGCCGTTTTCTCAGTTTATTGCTGCAGCCAGCTCCTTTGAACCTAGCTCATCTCGCCAGCCCAGAAGTGTCATGAAACCTAAAGCTTCATTTTGTTGGATATAAGATTCTTGGTTAGCATACATCTTTTTTTTTTCACATCTTAGTATATGTTGTTCTAGGATCTTCTAGCTTTCATGGTCTGGGTTGAAAAATCTGAAGATATCCTAATTGGTTTCCTCCTATATGTAATATGATTCCTTTCTCTTGTGGCTTTTTAAATTCTCTTCTTATTCCTTATGCTAGGGATTTTCATTATATGTGCCTTGGTGTGAATCGGTTGTGATTTTGTATATTTGGTGTCCTGTGAGTTTATTTAATTTACAATTTATTCTTTATGTTTGGAAAAATTTCTGATATTATTTCTTTGAAACGATTTTCATCCCTTTGGTTTATAAATCTATGCCTTCCTTTATTCCAATAATTCTTAAGTTTGGTCTTTTATGTTACTTCATAATTCTTGAATGTTTTGCTCAAGGTTTCTTACCATCTTCACTGTGGTCAACATTCTTTTCAAAATTATATATTTTGTCCTCATTGAGGTTCTGGCTTCCAAGTGATCTATTATGTTGGTGATACTTTTATTTTTGGGTGGATAGGGGTACCAGGAATTGAACTCAGGGGCATTCAACCACTTAGCTACATCCCTAGCCATATTTGGTACTTTTATTAGAGACAGGGTCTCACTGGGTTGCTTAGTGCCTCGCTAAATTGCTGAGGCTCACTTTGAAATAGAGATCCTCTTGCCTCCACCTCCCAAGCCACTAGGATTACAGGCATGTGCCACTGTACCCAGGTTGTTGTTGATCCTTTCTATTGAGCTTTTAATTTGGTTTATTGTTTCTTTTTTTTTTCAAGTATTTATGTTTTTTTTTTCAGAAACTCTATACACTGATTAAAGTAATCTTTTGCTTCTTGTATTTGCTTATGTAGTTCTTTCTCAAAATGATCTTTTGTTGTTTGTATTTGCATGTCATCCTTTAATTCACAGAACATTTTAATTATGTACATACTGAACTCCTTCTCTGTCATTTCTTCCATTGTGCTGGCCATGGGTTGTAACAATGTAATATCTTGGTTTGTTGGGGGCTCTTTCTTCCCTTGTTTTTCCCTTGTTTTTGTGTGCCTTCCTATCTAGCATTGCGTATCTAAGACATTGCTATTTTTACCCTATAGGCTTATAGTGTCCCTGAAGGTTTCCAATACCTCTTCTTTAAGTGGGAGAACAATCTGAGCAGATCCCAATACAAACAATATACATCTTAAACCAAATATTTGCTATTAAGACATTTATGGTTTTGTCACAATATACAGAAATGGTAAGTTCAATTATTATCTACTATATAAACAATAAGTCTGCAAAAGGGTCTACAGTTTCTGATGGTGGACAAAGAATCAGGGATGAAGTATAGGATGAGATGTTGAGGGGGTAGGCGGTGAGGATAGAGTTATTAGATTTTAGAAAGCATAAAAGAGGAATCTAAAGAAGTTGGTTAGTAGAAGGAGAAGAGAGAGAAAGTGATTTCAGGGAGACAAGTAAGTGGGAAACAGTAGAATACCAAAAACAAACAAACATATATATGAAGAAAGTTAAAAAATGTAAAATTGGATATAAAAGAATATACAACACCATTGCATTACACTGTTGAGACGTACCAGTCCTCAGTAGCCTAATTCATGAACAATGCTTGTTTTCACAAATTTTGGTGAGTGATGTCGGGGAAGAGAGGAAGAAAAAAAATCTTGAAGGAAGATACAAGGATTATTTCTGTTGGAGATCAGTATCTCTCCAGGTTCCCTTCTCATCCAATTGGTGGAGTTGTCTGTTGTTTGTTGATATCTACCACCTCAGGATTGAGAAGGTTATTAGGTAGGAGGGTTGGTTCAAGGATCTCTTTTGGGGCCCACTTGTGTGATGGGGGCACCTGGTCTTATCTCCTTATTTGCCTGTAGACCTCACAATTCCTGGTCACTAATTTAGTCTCTAAACTATATTTTACCCACCCTCTCTTTCTCTACTTCCCAATTCAGAACTTCTCAGGAGGTCTTGTGGGCTGCGCTTTTGGAGCTTTTGGAGCTGTGCATCTGTCATGGAGAGCTGATTTATACTGGGCAGCTCAGGACCCAGTTCTCCAAACTGGTTTTGCGAGCTACAGACTGGCTACGTAGCCACAGGCACTGTTCCAGGTTGGTAACTGCTGGGAATGGGGAGAGTTGGGTACTTTCAGTACTTTGATAATGTTTCTAAGCCCCATCTTGTGTTCCAAGCTAAGAGATGCCCCAACTAAATATAGTTTTGAAGATGTCACAAGATGGAGGCAGTTGCTCTAAGTGATGGTGTGTTGTGGGGTCAGGTAGGGCCAGACAATGGCATTGAGCAGGAAGTTTAGAGATGCAGCTCTGTGGCATGCAGTATTGTGGCTGGCGGCTGTCTCTAGACCCAGTGCAGTGTCCTACGGTGCAGGTTACCGCATGTAGGAGACTGTGGCAATAGTTCTAGTGCCCCAAGATGGAGGCAACCAGAGGAGCCCCATGTTGGCAGATGGAGGTCCACATGGAAGTGGTGGCCAGAG
Source organism: Urocitellus parryii (assembly GCF_045843805.1). Taxonomy (NCBI): domain Eukaryota; kingdom Metazoa; phylum Chordata; class Mammalia; order Rodentia; family Sciuridae; genus Urocitellus; species Urocitellus parryii. The sequence goes on from NW_027553140.1 coordinate 4,602, forward strand.
ATCCTATATGTGGGCAGCAGCTGGGTGTTCTGTGTGGGAGCAGTGGCTGGGATTGAAGCCAGAATCAGGCAGGCAGTCAGTATAGACAGGTAAATTGAGTCAGGAAGGATCAAGGAGGCCAATTTTGAGTGAGTCAGGGAAGCTGGAGACAGTCCCCTGAGGGATTAAATTGTTAATTCCTTCAATGCCCTTCCTCCACCCTTACCAAGAACCTACCTCTGCTCCAACCTAATTGCCAAAGTAACCTGTCCCAGGAATTGCCCCCCCCACTACAGGGAGCTATAAGGTTGTTAAGATGGGGGGGGGCTAGTCATGTACACAGGAAGGAGAAAAGATAGGGGGGGAAAGACAGGAGAACAAAGGAAGTGTAGGATGTATACAAAGGGCAGAACACTTTCTAGGGATACCATGATACCAGCTATGGCCCCCTTCTACCTCCTGGGAGAACTATGTTACCCCTTTTTAAATAAACCCTGCTTTACATGCTTGCCTCGGAGTGTTTCTCTCATGTTCAAACTTCAACATGTGGGGAAGCATGACTTGTCATCCATAACTGTCAGTATCAGGATTCCTGCATGGTTGGGCAGCCAGGAGTCCTGTGCAGATGCTAATGCTGGTGGTCCTACTGGGGCACCCCATGGACCTGTGTGTATAAGTGGCTGGGAATTCTATGTTGACCCTGAGGTCAACAACTTGTGAGAATTATCAGCAACAATCCCTCCACTCTGTAATCCAAAAGGGTCCAAATTACATTCTAGTGCCCCTCTTAGATGGAGAGAGAGCCAGTAGTAGCAATAATATCAGACTAATGTCAGAAACCCATATATAATTTTAAGATAAATATTTGTTTTTAACTTTGATATGTATAATGCTAATTGCCTCTCAATGAGAAGCAATCTATCCTTTTTGTAAGTCTGATGCTGAGGGGTGATTCCTTCCACTAATCTACCATCTTCCTCCTTCCTAAATATATGGATTATACCTCTTTGTGGGTAGGTAATAGGTATGTTATATTAACATGTTTTTTTTTATTTCTTTCTATTTTCTCTTAAGTTATATTCTAAAATCTTAAAGTACTTTGCATTTCCATTTGAGATTTTTAATATGAGAAACTCAAACTAGAAAATTGTTACACAATGTCTATGCAGAATAGGAGGATTACCTGAAGAGTTCCATGAAATATTTCTGTATCCATGTAATATTTCTATCCTCTACTTCTCTCTCCCTTAGTCTTAGTACTTTTATTAATACTAATAGTTTTTAGGTTTGTGGGTAAAATGTAATAATTTGATATAAGCAAGTAATGAATAATAATCACATAAGTGTAATTATCTTTTTTATCTCCTTCAATATTTATCATTTCTTTGTGTAAGGAACCTTTGAATTTTCTACTAATTCTATATAAAATAAAAAGTAAATTATTAATTTATGGTCTATATCCAATCAATCTACTGGGCTGTAGAACACTAGAAGTTATTTCTCCTTAACATTATCTATATGTCTATTTTACTCTAATACTTTCTCTTTTCTATGTGGATCTTCTATACAAATAGTCAAATTGTACTTGACAATAATATCTGGCTTACTCAGAAATGCATTTCTTACAATGAATTCAACAAAATCATGTATATAGGATACTACTAAATAGGCAGAAACAAAGCTTTAGAAAATATAGTAAAATTACATATTATCACACAATTATTAATACAGCTTGATTTTGAGTCTATGGTATTTGTAAATTTAATTTCTTTGAAGAAGTCATGTACTCAGAGGATAATTGGAAAGCCTTATTTCTAATAATGGTAAATAAGACCATTTATAATGTGAATCAAGCCTTCTCCTGAGGATAATCAAGCACCTGCAAACAAATATTTAGTCTTCTATAAAATTCCAAGAAGTTAATAAAACAGTGATGAATTTTGAGGTCATAACATGAGAAAGAAAGCAAACCAGAAAGCATTACAACAAGAAAGCCAGAAAGAAGTAATTCCAATAATTTAGGGTTCTAAAGGCAGTTATAAACAATGAAGAAAAAAACAGACCAAAAAACATGTTTAGTCTAAGCAAACAAAAAATGATTATGATCCCCAAATCCTTGGGTACTTGAAAAAACATCCAGTATGTTAAGCTAGAATCCAAAGATATTTGCAATCAGTTAAGCATCAATCAGCCCACCAGGCATTATAGCCTGACTTTACATGACCTTCTAAAGCTTGTGTTAAATATATATATATATATATATATATATATATATATATATATATATATATATATATATATACTGAACTTGAATGATCCAAAATTTCAATGAAAATGAGAAAAACATATCACTTTTGAAAGAAGATATACTCACACTAAAACTAAACAAGTAACAATTATTAGAAACATTTTCTCCAACACAGAGTCTAATATGTAGTAAAACGTGACAAGGCACACAAGGAAATAAGACAATATGTGAAAAAAATCAGCATAATCTGCAGACAATTGAAATCGTTCTCTTTGTACTATTTAATAGTCCTTTAACAAGGACTGAAAACCATGACACAATCAAATTTTTAAAATATAAAACCAATGGACTCAAAATCAAAAGATCCAAAATCAAAACTTCAATGGAGTTTTCATAGCAGATTATGCAGACGTGTGAAAATTAGCAAATTAGAAAATAAATAACAGGAACTCAATTGAAGAATATATAGCAAAAATAAACAGACTTATTTATAAAGCAAGTATCAAATATCAGAAGTTTAACAGCATATCAAATATTTTTGGTAGGCTCTTTATAATTAAGCTGAAAGTATTCACATTATTGAAAAATAAAAAAAAAACATATCCATATGCTTGAATAATAAAAAATAAACTTAGAAACACTACATGGATCAAAGTATAATAAAAAATAAAAATACTTTGAATTAAGAACTTAAAGAAGTTAAATGTAAGTGTAATGCCTAACTTGTTTTTAATGATAGTAATATTTTATTATAAAAACCCACCACTAAATGTAGAATAGAAGACAATTGTATATCAAAGCACATTAGTGAGAATCAAACTTTTTTGGCAAAGTGAGTAAACCCTATAAACATTCCAGGCCTATTTTCTCTATTAAATCTATCCAACTCTGCTATTTTATCATAAAAGTAGACATAGATAATACATAAACAAAAAGAATGTGGCTGTCTTCCAGCAAATTTTAATTAAAAAATAGATGGTCATGGTGAGTTAAATAAAACTCAGGCCCTCTATTTAAGATTCTTGAACTTGAATAAGTAAATAGCCATCACTCATCATGGGAGGACAACATAGAAGAAATTTCAAAGGAATTTAGAGTCTGACATCTCAGTATATATATTTAACATCTTAATAGGGAATCAAAAATGTAAAATATTATACAATCAATTAAAGAGATATATAAATGGTGAATTATTAGTATAAAATGTGGTATAATGCTGGAAATTAAGAAATCAAATATCTCATCTAATTTTTTTTGGAGATGAAGTCCAAGCAGGAATGTTGACGTTCCAATTAAAGGCCTCATGCATGCTAAACACACACTATTCCATTGATCTACCCTCCAACTCCCCATCTGATTTTCATTTTTCTGTTTACCATAGAAAATATAGGTGACAATTAATGGTATATCATATTAGAAACATACTAATAAGTGTTTCTTTACCAGTGAAAAAAATGGCATTTGCTAGTAGAAAATTCCTTATCTTGATAATGGTTTTAAAAAATTTCACCAATATTGAATTGCTGAAATGTTTTATATTATTTAATATTCTGGATACAAAATGGTTAGTTTCTCACCTAAATGACACTTTTGTAAATGATCTAAACAACACACACTACTTAAAGACTATGCTAATTTTGTGATTAGTGGAGAACAGATTCAGTACAAGTAAAAAACTACTGGACCTGTGGTGATGGTCCAAAACCTCCTCTTTTAACTGTGTCTCAAGATTGCTAGTAACCACTGATGCTGGGAGTTTTTCTGATTTGTTGGAGGAGTCTGAGTTGATTGATCCTGAGTATTATTTGAAAAGTCATCACATATGATAAGATTATGCCATGAATGAGATAAGACAGAGAAAGGAGCAAGGAAGTTCTATCCCTAAAGCATTCCAGCAGTAACTGTCTGATAGAATGAGAACAGGCAAATGGGGCTAAGACAAAGCAACCAATGAGGTAAGAGGAAAATTTATAGTATGGGCTGAGCTAGAAGCCAAAGCAAAAGAAGTATTGCTAATAGGTTTTATAATTTAGCATAACACATAAAATATATTGGTGGCCTTGGGAAAACAGTTTTGCTTAAATGCTCAGTTCAAGCTACAACTTGAGAGAGAACATGAAACACTTGTTTAAAGAGAGAATAGACAAGTCACACAGAGGTTTTTCTACAAAGAGGAGTGAGGATATAAAATAAGAGGGTTCGAAAAGTTTTATTTAAGGATACTGAATGAAATAACCTATTAGAGAAGTAAATATAAATAAGGTAAGAAAAGGAGTGGAGAAATGTTAGTGTGGGATCTGTGCAGGGAAGACAAAAAGAATTAAGAACTCAGACTGAGCAACTGGAGTTAGATAGGTTGATGACAGGTTCATTTTTCATGAAAGACATAAAGTTATATTTTATGTAGATGCTGGTAAATTAATGGAGGTAGTAGTGGGGATCTGCTGATATTCTTTAGTGATTGATTTAAATTTTCATGTAAAATAATAATGGATGCTTATTATGTATGAATATGAAGTTAGGAAATGTCAGATCTATAAGGGAGAAAAGATTGTATGAGATAATATTCTAGGGCAGTGGTATTATAAATGGATTTGTAAAGTAAGTATTGGTTGTCTGACAGCATCTGAATGCACACTAGGTTTTTGGTCATACAGTTAAATATTTATGTGTATTTACCATAGTGTGCAGTTGCAAGCTAAAAGTAATCTGATTGAATTAAATTTTTGCCAGCATAGGAAGAACTGAGCCATCTGCATGCAATTCAAATGTAGAAAATAGTAATTATTATGGTTGCCCATGCAAATTAAGTAGGATAAGAAGGATATACAGCATCCTAGTAATGTGGAGCCATGGAAACGTGGAATAGGCAATGGTTTGGAAGACCTGGTTGAATCCAAGGATACAGGGACTAACAAACATAGAGGTCATATCAGGAACTTTTATGCATAAAAATGTGATTATCTGAAGTATTGTAGTTATTAGTATGATAATGCCTCAGGGATGACTTTAGTTTTGAGTGGATACATTGAGGAAACTTAATTCTGGTGGCTATAAAGAATATATGCATTTAAACTGAAATAGAATACTTTGAGCAGAAGTTCAATTCATCTAGAAATTTCATCTAGAATGACCAGATGTTGGCATACAGATGATAAGTTATATCAGTGAGTTATGTAATATGATGTTAGGAAAGTCAAAATTGGATTTTTTAAAGGTGAGCAGAAGGAAAATTATCTGAAAGGATTCATTAAGGGTAAAGAGAATGCCTTGCTCAGCCCCAGAAGCAAAAATGTTATGGCAGAAAAATATCAATCACTGTGCTATTTGTGGATATGAATATGTGGACTCTGTAAAGCTGTGAATAGAAGCATGAAAGTATGGGATAAAATGTTAGAATAATGATTACTTCTTGTAATGAACTAGAGTGTTATAAATAAGACACAAGTGTCTTTGAGGGTGCTTCTATCATTCCATTTCTTGATTTATTGAATAATTCTAAATATATTTTATTCACAAATAAATATTATATGAAAATATTTAATGAACTTTTCTATTGTTATCTTTATTTATTTATTGTATTTTGTGTGTTACTGGGATTGAACTCAGGGGTTTTCTACCACTGAGTTACATTCCCAATGCTTTTTATTTTAGTTTGAGACAGAGTCTTGCTAACTTGCCCAAACAGATCTTGAACTTGAGATGCTCCTTCCTCAGTAACCACCTTGCCAATGGCATGCACCACCATGCTCAGCTATGAAGTTTTCTATGTTTGTGATGCTTCATAATAAAATCATACAAATAGAACAATGGTGATTTTGAAAGACAGCTTTTTAAACTTGCTTTGCAGATTTATTTTGGTTCCAACCTTGATAATATTTAAAACCTCTGCTTCTTATATTTTCTTTTGAAAAATGTGAAAATAGGAATTTAAAATCTAATGTCACCTCATCTCCTCAGTAGCATAGTCTCATTGTATAAAACATGTAATGTCACTGTTCTCATTTCAACTTCATATTCATTCATTCATTCATTCATTTATTCAAGAAATGTGATGGACATTTTCAATTGTGAGATATTATCCTGAGCACTGGAAGTTAAGTTACTCATAAATAGAGTTGGAAAGGAAGTATTTTTTTAAAAAAAACTTATTTATTATCCCATATAAACTATACAAAAGTCTATATTTGTAACTGCTTCTATGGCAGGTTGTTAGGCTTATGAACAGAGGCTAGCTTTTGAGTAGGAATTCCAAGAAGAGAGAGTCACATCATGCTAGATAACTAGATAATCCTTGTATTGCTGTTTGTTTTTTTCTTAGAGAGAAAAGGGAGCTACTGAATCATCATCATCATCGTCATCATCACCATCATCATCATCTCCAGATATATATTTCCATGTAATTTGAAAGTTTCAGTAATATAAGTAATCAAAGAACAAAATTAGGCAGATGTGGAATGAAATTCAGAAAACACTTTTTTTTTTCCTTTCTGATAAGGTGGTGCTGGGGGTTGAACCCAGGGCCTTTCACATGGGAAGCAAGCACTCTACCAACTGTGCTATCTCCCCAGCATCTCAGAAAACATTTAATGCTACCATTTCACAGTAAAACCAAGCTCTGTATACTTAATGTAACTTATTTTATTTTTTATTAAGTATTTCTCACTGGTGCCAGGAGGGGATGAGGCAATAACATTGTGAACTTATTTAATCATTTTGAAACATTTTAGCAGGATTCATTTGCATATAAACAATGTGATAATTGCATGATTCATATATATTTATTAGAGTAGGTCCAGGAGGAATTATATTAACCAAGATTTTGCCAACCTAATTTCTACACTTCTCCTTCAAATATTTAAATTAATGAAGTTTTACTCTGTGTTTACAACTAACCTTCAAAATAAATTTATGAATTGTCTTGCTTTATAAATGGGTTTGAGTTTTTATGTCCTTTAGATAAAATTAGACCTTGAAATCAAAGATGAAAAACTAAATTATCTCCTTTATTTCACAACAGGTGACTAATATTCACTCAGGGAGAATGCTGATTTCCGGGAAAGTGAATGCACTCAAGAGTCACTAAGTTAAATTAAGCACTCAGCATCTTCTTTGGCATTTATCTATGTTGTAGATCATCTTGCTCCTCCTTGCTCCTCACTTCTCCTTCCCCTCCTCATGTTATCTTTTTCTTTTTCTTTTTTATATACATATTTATTTCATAACAATAAATTTCTGACAGATAATTCAATACGAATCTTTTTTTTTTAATTAGCTACACATGACATTACAATGATCTTGGTAATTCATACATTTAAATCATTGGGGTATAATTTCTTATTTTTCTGATTGTACAGATTGCAGAATCACACTGGTAATAGAGTCACTGGTATACATACAGCAATCATAATGTCTATTCTATTCTGCTGCCCTTCCTATCCCCACTACTCTTCCCCTCCACTCCCATCATTTCTCTCTATCCAATCTAATGTGACACACTTTTTTTCTCTTTTTCTCATCACAACATCATACATGTATTCTGTATAACAATGAGGGTCTCCTTCCATCTTCCGTGCAACTCTCATTCTCTCTCTTTTTCCCTCCCACCTCTCTTCCTATTTAGTGGTAGTCTTCTTCTCATGCTCTTCCTCCCTATAAGGAGGGTGACTCAGAATGGGATAGGGAGGAAGAGCATGTTCTCTTTTTCTATCTCTTTCCTGTCCCCTTCTTGTCTTTCTTTCCAATGAAATAAACACATGCAATCCTTTCTTGTGTGATTTGTGTTTTTCCAAATTACCAATATAAAAGAATATCTTTATTGTTTTTCTTTTCATTTTTCTGTGAGGGAGAAATATCTTTTTTTTCTCCTTTTCTTTTTCTATAAGGCAGGAACATGACTTCAAAATCTGAAATTCAAAATAAATCAGGACAAATGAACAATGCAATTGACAATGATGATGTTTTTAAAAGCAATTAACAGTATGCAGGGATAAAAGTGAAAAAATGAAGTACAGTTTCATTTGTTTTGTATATTGGAATCACACAACAAATGATATGAAGTAGGTAATTGAGGATTTGATAATTCAGCAAATCAGTGATAACAAATTTGTGTGTCAATTTCTCTGAAATACTCTTGGTTTTCTTTCCCAGTTCTAAAGCTCAATTTTACTAAACTATACAGGGTGGTCTTTTGTGATAATGCCCAAGGGAAAAAGGCAGAAAAAAAGACCATCTTGAATATTATTTTGTTCTAACAGAAATTTCTAGAAACCATCTTTGTAAATTTCCCCTTGGGACTGATTGGTAAGGACTCTACTGTGTGCTGTATTCTAAATACAAATTCCATAATGTGTTACTAAATGTGAAGTATGAAAAAGAATTCGAATGCCAGATAAAATCAGTTCATATTGCATGAAACTAAATATATGTTATTATTATCTATTATTGATATAAATTCCTTAAATTTGTTTGATGAACTCCATTTTAATATTAGAGGTAATGTAATTAGGTAATTTGCTAACAATGCTTTCCATACAATATTAGTAATAATAGGAAAAAGAAAATAACCCTTTTCCTCTAATCTATTTGTGCATTTAAAATCAATGCATTGATATAACATTTGCAATACTTTATAACTGTAATAACTGGTTTACATTCATTAGTTAATTGTTATAACTCAACAAGTTATAGTCTCTTAGTGTCCCTATTATATAGGTGAACAAATTGAGTCAAACATAGTGTTTGGCAACCATGAATTCATTCCTGTCAAGAATATGAAAAAACAATGTAAACACCTCTGGAAACTACTTCTGATTTCATGGAGTTGTGGAGTTTGTATATGAGCCTGTATACAGGGATATACTGGCAAAAATTTCTTTTTTTTTTCCATAACAACAATACAGTTTTGATATAGATATTATTTATATTTATATATTTTGGGATATTGTAAAGTATAGAAGATTTAGTATTTATTTAAGAGAAACCAATATTATATTGGTTATGCTTCAGATACTATTCTAAGTGCTTTCTAAGGCTAATTCCCTTAATGGCCATAAAAACACATTGGGTGGATATAGTCATAATCCCTAATATACAGATGAAAATATTGAAACATTGAAGGTGCCTAGGTGATGTGACCAAGCAACTCTGGGGTTGCAGTATTTTCTAGGTAATCTGGCTAAACTCTCTTTATCCTGAACCAGTACATTATCTGACCACATTCACACTGAAAGTAATTTACAGGTCCATAACTTTCCTGTTCACAGCTTTATAATCACTTGGTGCATTCTTTTTCACTCTGGTATTGGATGTATATGTGCTAAATGCCCACTTTACAAATGTGAGGCTTCACACACAATTCTAAGAGATTCTTTGTACATACATTTTTAGTTCAATATTAGTTTTCCAGACCTTTTTCCCTTGGTCAATAAGAAATTAAGCCTTATTAAAACCATATAATAAGGGCTGGGGATGTGGCTCAAGCGGTAGCGTGCTCGCCTGGCATGCGTGCGGCCCGGGTTCGATCCTCAGCACCACATACAAACAAAGATGTTGTGTCCGCCGAGAACTAAAAAATAAATATTAAAAATTCTCTCTAATCTCTCTCTCTCCTCTCTCACTCTCTCTTTAAAAAAAAAAAAAAAAAAAAAAAAAAAACCATATAATAATGTAAAGAGGGATAAAAGATATGTGACATTTCTATTTCTGAGAACCACAATGGCAAGTATAGTCACCACCCATGAGCCATCTGCTTTTTTTAATTTGTGGAAATATTTGAAAAGTTATAGAATTATTTAATGTGTATATTTTTGAATATTATACCATGAATGAGAATTGCTGATTACTGGTGAAAAAAAAAAATTCTGAGTCATGTGGATTTGTATTACTACATAAAAACTGGGGTTTTAATTTCCAAATGAGAATTAATATTACTAGCAATCCTCTATTGATTTTACTTAATTTAGTCAATTTATTTTTAACATTTTTCCATGAAGTTATTTCAATTTCATTCCATTCCTATAAGTCCATAACATAGTCCTCTGTTTATAAGTCTTGTCTTGGAGATCTCTAAGCTGAGACAAATGGAAATACTATCATCTGCATGGGATCTGAGTTAGCCTTTAAAACTTTTATGACAAAGATTGTTGCCAATACTATAACTTCAGATAAGGTAATGATATTGAAGAATCCTGTATACTTATTTCCCTTCTCAATTTTGGGTTATGGAAAATTCTAAAAGCCTTCTCTTACAATTATATTCATATGCCCTAATTATAAACACCTGTAGAAGACACCAATTGCAGGAAACTTTCAAATATATCACAGAAATTCCTTTAGAAAATGTGGTTGTTATTTTCTCCCTGTAATATCTTTATTTGCCCCCAGTGTTTACCAACCATTTCCATAAACTTCATTCGCAGCTCAGCTGGTTTTGCACTTGGCATGATGATATTCTACTATTCTACCATAACCCATAAAAATGTATTACTGATACCTTTAGGAATTACTTACCTAAAGCAAAGCCAGAGATTCATAATATTTGTTTAATGATTTTTATTTTGCAAGCTTACTTCTTAAAAACCTTTCAGCTGTGTTTTATAGCAGCAGTCCTAAGAACAAAACTATTCGTGCATTTTCCATTTTATTCTATTCCCATGCACCTATTTTATCCCTTATTCTAAAGATCAAAAACTTATTCAAATGAGTTTCTTTATTATGGTCCATTCATATCTACTCACCCTATCAAAGTAATTTTATGCCATAAAAATAGTAATTTTTGGCTCTTGAGAGCCTTTATAGTGTATTTCATAATATTTTCATACTCCTTTTGTAATTAAGCCCTTTTAACTCCAGGTCCACCACTACCATTTTAACACAGATGCATAGATAAATAGAGGCATATTACCTAGGGATATCGCCACAGATTGAATTTGCACGTCATTTTCAGGATTAGCTCTTGTTTATTCAGTCTGTTCTGCTTGACCCTAAGGAAATTTTATAAAACAAGTAATAAAAAGAAATAGATACAAAAGGATATACATGGAAGCATGTAGGAGTGTCACATGCTAAGTACAAATGTGATATAGAGAATGCACCATATCACAAATAGTGAAATGAGAAAAATTCTCTGGTAGATATCCACTGCTAATATAGCAGTCCAGGCTTGAACAGACAGAAACGATCTTTCCAAACACAAAGGTCTTTCTTTTAACTTGCCTTTTTTTTTCAGTTTTTCATTATATGGGTTTGTGTCCTTTATATAAATTGGAAGACTTATGTAGGAGACTTTCAGAACAGTGGAAAAGGTAGAATGGGCTTAGTCATTACCATTGGATTTTTCCTCTTTGTGAAAATGGAAAATACTTGCATTGAAGTACAAAAAAAAATGACTAACAATATTTAATACTAACATCAATTGAAATACTACATTATCCTAAACATGTTATTCCATAAAATTATTAATTCATTTTTTAACCAGAATCCTAGACCACAAGAGGTCTGACATTGAGGAGTATTAACAAATTGGGTGTGAACACTGTCCCCAGAAATCAAATGGAATAGTAATGGTAAAAAGGCAGGAAAGGAACTTTATCAACATGACTTTACTGGAAAGACAAGTGAGATCCAGAATCTCAGCTCTGACTTCAGGAGCACTAACATGAGCTTTAGCTTTACATAGAGGAATGATTGGGGCAGTAAGGAAGAGGGTGTGCATAATTAAACAGTCTTGGTCAAAGTATGGTCTTGTTTATCTTTATTTTTGTTTTAGTCACACAGACTCTTACCAGTGTCAAGGAAATTGCTGCTGCTAAGGAGTGATCTCTATATGCTTTGCTATTTACCTATCAGACATATGACTGTGGAAAATAGGAAGATGGCTCCCTTGGGGCAATTGCTACTGCTTAGGGCGTAGTCTCATCATGAGATTATCTGAATATAGGTTACACTGTTCCTGGATAGTGTAGGGCGATGACTGTTTCTGAACTGTGCCGGACAAAAATTTTTAGGTGTCACCCCATGGTCCTGGATCTGGGAATTGCAAAAGTTTACAGGTGGAAATGTATTGAAAATGCCTTAGGGATTCTTATCTTGGAGTCTTCAGCCTTGAAGGAAGATAAATATTCCTTAAATAATTAACATGATTATGTGCAGAGTTCAGCAGAAATTTGATCCAAAGTTTAATAAGATAATAAGATGACAGATACAAAATGAAGGTAGGGATATTAAGATTTTCATTGCCCATCAGGCATTAGCAGGCCCAAATGAAGAGTAAACTGTTTTCCACCAAAAGAGCATGTAAGTTCTTGTTATATATATATTTTTTTTTGTTCCTGTGTATATTTACATTGCAGGGTGTAATACTCTATTTTTACATATATGCTAAATAATGTTGTAATATCCCAATAATTTGGGGTTTATAATCCTAAAGATGAAAAATCACATGAATTTATTCAGCTTGGCCTTCTGCATAACTTTTTGAATAAAGTAAAAATGTTCAGACAATGCTTTATCATGTTACATATATGCATTTCTTCTGATGTGAATACAGCACACTATACTTACCATAGCATGAAAAAAAAAACAGCTGACTAGCTAGGTCTCTTCTGAAGTCCCTTGTAAGTCTGATTGAAAGAAAGAATAAAGGAATGTACTAGAGGGATATTCTCCTCTCATAGATGCCTTTAGTGCATTTAGATGCCTTGGGCGGGGAGAAGGCTTTGAAATTTAGTATTTAAGTCTGGTTTTGGAAGAACAGAAAATCAGAGGACAAGTATTATTATTTATTTATATTTATTATTTATCCACCGTATTTCTTCCAAAGTTCATTTTTCCTTTTAATTTCTAAAAATTTCATTAAATCACAATAGTAAAAAGTGATTATATTGGAAAAAAGAGGAAATTATATTGTAGGGTTGACTTTATAATTGTAAAAAATAATTTTCAGAAAGCACTTCTATATTGTGTAAAGCATGGCACATGTTTTTGTCAGATTTCTGAGACTTTAAGAAATGCCTGGATACATCAATTTAATATTTAAAAAGGTTTAGTTTGGGTCCTAGTTTTAGAGGCTTCTGTTCATGGTTGATTGGCTCCCTTGCTTTTGGGCCAGTATAGTGGCAGCACATCATGTCGAGAAGTTCAAGATGAAGCTGTTAAGTATGTTAGTTATTCTTGAACAGGCGGTTGGAGGAAAAGGACAACCAAGGTCTACACAACAACAACAAAAAAATCCAGGAGCCACAAAACCGAAACCGAGGAGAAACTTATCTAAACAAGCAAGCATTTGGGATTGAGATCCAGAATGCCTAACCTTACCCAAGCCATAGAAAACTAAAATCTCTTCAGGGAATCATTATTTAAAAATCCTGGGGAACTTTATAAAAACAAATAATTTCATTATGGTTTCCAGATAAAATGCCCTTACCATCCCTAGACCTTGCTTATTAGCAAAACCTGTCACAACCACCCTATCAGACCTCATAAAGAAAGTTTGGTGAGATCAATTCAGGGCCAGGAAGCAAAAAGAAAGAAAGTTAAAAAAAAAAAGACATGAGAAAAGAATAGATTCCCACAATTCTTTTCAAGGGTATGTCCCTCATTTATCTAACACCTCCTACTGGACTCACTCCCAGAGCTCTCACCACACCCTAATAAAACTTAGTTGGGTATCAAACATTTAACATTTAGGACTTTGGGGGACACCAAAACAAATCAGTTGCATAAATTGCATAAAATAAGAGAATATAATAAACACTCGATTAGTAGCCCTCTATTATTTCAGAAAATACTGTTAACTAAGCATATCCATCTCTAAGGTTATGATTTTTGTACAGGATTGGGGTTCATTTGTTCCCAAGGATGCTTTATCACTGAGATATATCCCCAGTCTTCTTTACTTTTTATTTTGAGATCGGTCTGGCTAAATTGCTGAGGCTAGTAACAAACTTGTAATATTCCTGACTTAGTCTCCCTAGTTGTTGAAATTATGGGCATGAGCCACTAAACTTTGACATTCAGTTGAAAAGTTCTTCATTTATGAATCACTTTTCAACTGCAAAATGAAAAACTTCTGGGTCCATTCTTTCTTTTGCTTATTTTTTGTCTTTTTTTTGCTAGCATAGGCATGCATAATTATGGATCACCTTAACAGATGCCTTCATGGACCTTCTTTAATGTCAGACACTGATATCTGCATTTGTACCTAAGATTTATAAATATTAAAGTGTCCTAATATAGCCAAAGTCTGGTTAAAACAAAACAAAACAAAAACAACTAATCTTGTTTTTATTTTTGCATAATCAATAATATGTTCCTTTGAATAGATCAAGTTACATATGTTATACTTGAAAAGTACATCTTTGAAAAGGGGCACTTTCATTTAATATGTATGCATAGCATTGGGACCTATTGTTTAAAAATCCATTGTTATCCACTTTTTATATTGGAAAAGTGGTTCAAGTGCCCAGTTTACTTTTTGCTTATAGATCTACCACCACTAATGACTATTTTTTATTGGAAATTAATGGTTGAATTATGCATATTGAAAACACATTTTTTATAAAAAACAATGCATTCCATCAAGTAGTGGAAAAGGTGTTTAAAATATTGTATCAGTATTAGGGGAGAATTATGCATAACAATAATAATAACAGTTCAGATTGATCAGAGGAAAAATATTCCTGGTTATATATTGTACCTATATTATTTTTACTTATTAAACTTTTCTAATATCATAAAATTTCTATATTTAGTATCTTTATATTGTATCTAATAAAAACCTGTTAAAATTTTTTATATATTTTAATATATAGTATTAATTCTTTATAATTCATATAATTTAAGATTGTGATAGATTAACCAGTATCATGAAAGAATGTTCAAATTTTATTTTAAAATCAACATAAAACTTTTTATTATACTTTATCATCTTTTGAGGGGTGAAAGACTAAACACAATTATATTTTAGAGCATGAATTCTTCTTAAAATATAACTTTTTTGTCTTCAGACAAGAATTGTTAGTAGTGGGAAGGTATTTTTTTTTTTAAGAACAATTACGTGAACTGAATGAGCTGTTCCTCATTCCAGTAACCTGAGCACTTGAATTTGCCTAGGGAGATCCATCATGATTACCACAAGGAATAAATGTAAGGTGGTCAATGAAGAAAAGAAGTAAGCTAATTAAATTCATCTTATCCCACAATCAAATCAATATTATCCCTCTTCAGAATTCTAATAACCTAGACATTGTCATTCTTACTTTTACAGAAAAATATGGGTTAAAACATTTTGTTTCATATGCATCTACATGGACCAGGGAATCAGAATTATTTTATAAATCTTAGTAACATATTGACTTTATGGCTTTACATAACATACTTAAAAACAAAACTTGGTTTTGAAACACTTTTAGGATTACAGAAAAATTGAATTCAAAGTACAGAGGTTTTCCATATGTCCTGTCCTTCTCCATCCCCGTTTCTCCTATTATTTGTATTCTGCATTAGTGAAGAATATTTGTTACAATTAATAATACAATATTGGCTCATTATTGTTAAATAAGGTCCATAGTTTGACTTAGGGATGTCTTCTTATACTGTATGGAGTTAAAAGTTTTGACAAGTATATAATGGCATTTTTTCAACATTATATTATCACAATAAATATTTTCACTGTCCAAAATATCTCTTACTTCATCTCTACCTCCCTTCTTCCCTCTCTTCCAAAATTTCAAAATCACTGACCTTTTTACATTCTCCCTAGTTTCACCTTTCCCAGAATGTTATATAAATGGACTCATACAAACACATACATTTAAAAAGCTCCCAGGGAGTGTGATGAACATGTGTAAAAGGTTACCAGTCAAGTAAAAGAAAAAAGAAAAAAATCAATATCAAAAGCCTATTGTAATCTAATTAGCAGACATATTGCCAACAGATGTTAGGTCTAAGAAATGTGAAGATTCATTGACTGAATAAAATCAAAAGTATATCAGTAAAATGAAACATTTGGCTTAAAATGTTAAACAACTTGTTATAAACTTGGAGATTTGTGCCAAGGTGGCACTTTAAAACTGAATAGTTTTATGGGGGAAGTTTATCAAAAGGGAAAAGTAGATGATGAACCAGGAATAAAAATGCAGAGCGTGTTTCTGTGATAAAGAAGAAATATTCTATTTACCTTGATATGTTTTATTATATTTAATAGGAATGGATTTGTGTCTCTTGTTTGACTATATTACTCATGCTTGCTTGCAATGCCTGGCTTTGAGTGATTCCCCCTCTGTTCGCCACCTAATTAGTTTTAGGTAGGCACCATCACACTTGGCTACCACAGAGTGTGTTTGTTGGAGACCTATTAAACATTTTTAATATTAGCACAAACAAAAGCCTTATTTCTTACAGTATATTGCCCATCATAAAACAGCATAGTTTGAATATGATATCTATTTTACTTTCATCAGAAGTTATTTATTAATTTAATTAAGAAAATCTTGAGTAATTAATCATTCAGGAATTTTGGTTGAAAATGTCTTTCAAAATATAAATTTTATAAGGTTATAAGGTCAAAAATAACACAAAGTTGTGTATAAATAAAAGTATCTATACAATGTGCATTTTACTACAAAAAAGAGAATTAAACATAAAATACTTTATTTAGGGATGATTGATGCATTAAAGATCAACTTATTGATATCAACTGCATTTATATTAGGATCTAGAATACATGAAGCTTTCTGGATAGAGAAGAGAAATCTGTGACAACCAATGATTGCTTCCTTTCTTTTCTTTCCTTATTGACTTCCTAACTCAACTTAACTCTTTAATCTTAAGTAACTTGTTTAAGACCAATCAACACATGGAGCATGATTATAGTATGCAAAATGAAAATTGTGTTGTACATAGAATTTCACTATAATTCTTATTTTTGTTTTACTCACATTATTCCTCATGCCATCTTTTTATTAGCAGCCTAAATTTGTTTTGTGGAATTCAACATTGTGCACAGATCTGGAGAACTATTGAATCAGGTTGCCTGCACTTTGTCTGGGAAACATATTTCTTGTATACTATTTCCTTAATGCTTTTCTCACCCTTTTTATACAAAGCAAAGGCACATCCAACTAGACCCTAGACACTAATCTTTTTTTTTAATTTTTTAAATTTATTTTTAGTTGTCAATGGGCCTTTATTTTATGTTTTTTATATGTCGTGCTAAGGATTAAATTCAGTGCCTCACCCTTGCTAAGCAAGCACTCAACTGCTGAGCCGCAACCCCAGCCTGCTAGACGCTAATCTTGAGATGAAGATCAACATAATTTTTTCCTAGCAACCATACCTTAAGTGTAGAGTTTCTATTATTATATTGCTCTTTCTTCCCTTCTGAGGTAACTCAATTTCATCTAATCTTCAAATCTGATGCCTCAGCTTTAGCACTCACTATCAAAGTTTTTAATTACCTCATGGTAAAATCCATCTTGTTAAGATAGTCAGATCTTAATTTCCCTTGCTTGCAAACAAATCACAATTGACATATTTGTCTCACAACTCTCTTGCCTGTGTGCTATGTCCAAAGCTACTTAAGGGCCTCATATACCTATTGATGTACAGAAAAAAAGAGAGTATCTTTTATTTGTTATGTGAGAAATAAAATTTTAAGGGACTAGATTGCTTATTTTTGTTAATTACTCCTCTTACTTCCCTTAGGCTAAAATGGGGGTGATAATCAAGGGGAATAATTCTTGAAGTTAATATTTATGATATCATGTCTGTTATCATCAGACATCAAATATGAATTAAGGTTCCCCAAAGTAACAATAAATAGTGGTACTACCACTGGTAATGAGACTAGTAAAGTATAATTATAAAAGAAAAAATCTATTTTTTGTTAAATAATAATTCAAAAAATATTGTATACAAATATGTATCTAAGTATTGCTTTGGAGCTATAGATACATGACACATAAGACAGGCAAAATACATATGAGCGTTTTATTCTATGAGCTCTCTTTTATTCTTTTGCCTCTATTGCTCCAAGTAGTTATACATAAAATTATAATGTTTCTTAGGAAAAACAACCTAGTTTGTTAAACGAAATTTTCAGTTCTCATGTAGATATTTTAAGTTTTTCTTAAATATATATTAATCAAAGAAAACAATCATTCAAATCTTCTTAAATCAGCATACTTCTGCATTAAGAGTTCCTTGGGAGGCATATGTTTATATGCCTAAATTTTGCTTTAATTTCTATTTTCTTTTAGACCCCTCAGTTCCCATATATTCTTTCCATTGACAAATTATATAATGTTACTTGTATGCATTGTCTCTTTTTCTACTTTTCTCTTGTAACATAGTAATATAACAGTAGCAACAAATATGCTCCTAGGACTACTACCACTACCAAAAATAATAACAAAAGGGTTAACACAATGATATATTCACTAATCTCTTCCATTACCATTTTCAACTATTTAATTAAAATGATATTTGCCAAATGTACAGAATAATAGTGAAATGACTGATAAAAGCCTTACGGGCTTTATAGAAGTTGGCAATTTTAACCTGTATTTCCTAACTTTTTCTAGGTGCATTTACTCACCTAGAAAAAAAATGAATACTGTTTGAAATCCAATACTTTTTTGAGGAGGAAAACTAGTAAGGTCACTAAAATAGGGCAATAAATTCTCCATCAATCAAGCTAATTATAGCACTTCTTTATTTCATCTCCTAATTTGACCTATGGGCTTACTATCTATCTGTTCAGCTATTTAACAACAAATTAAAATGCTTTAAAAGTTTTTTTTTTCTGAGAAGATTTGCTGTCTTAATTACTACTCTGCCATTTCTATAATGTTGCATTTACATTGTTGACTGATTTTAAATTTTAACTTTTAATATTAGTTAGAATTGGTTTTGTTTTATTCCTCCTATTATATACTTCTTGGCAGAGAGGGAAAGTGGCATGGAAAGAGAAATGACATCCTCATCTATGAAGTTACTGAACCAATAAGCTTCTTGTGCCCTTCCTTGCTGAACTCAAATAATTAAGGAACGAGACATGAAATTTATAGTGCTAACCCTGAGGTTCACAAAACACATTTGATTTTTCAGCTCTCACATAGACCATAGAATCCATTTAAATGTTCATTGTAGTGTTAAAATTTTGAGTAAATTTGGATGTGTTAGTATTTGCAGATCCACAATTATCTAAGGACCCCATTTTCAAAGAAATCTGAGGTATCTATGTAACCTACTTTGTGTATAGGGAGAGTTTTAGGGAATGGTGAAGTTGAGCCAATTTTGGCAGACGACTCTCTTTTAGAAGCAGTGTAGGCAATAAATGTTCACTCCACTATTACTCTTCTGACCTAAAATGTCTAGACCCAAATAATCAGGCGATGCATATAAATAGTGACTCTAAGTAAGAGAGAGGATTCTTGCAATGGCAATTCTTATTGTAGATATCTCAGCCATATGATTTGAAATGTTTTGCACACATATTTGCATCAGAAATCATCTTACCTTGGCAACATGGATTGGCATTTTTATGTTATTTCATTTTTATAGGTTCTTTCTTAGTTATATATAGGAAGGCATGAAATATAATTTGCTCTAATTCAGTCCACAGTATTCAGTAATTCCCTTTTCCCTTTCCCCTTCACCCACTGTTCTCTTCCCTCTACTCTAGTGATCTTTCTGCTATTTACTTTTGTTGGAGTTGTTGTTTTGTTTTTTTAATTAGTGTTTTGTGCATGTCCAGGATAACATGATGGTACTATTCTCAGCAACATATTCATATATGTACATAGAAAGTTTCCATGAGATTCTTTCCACTGTTCTTCCCTCATCTTGTCCCTTCTCCTTCCCTCTCAATCTCCTTCATTTATTCTGCCTATCTTTCTTCTATTTTGATGGAATCTACCACCACCACCGTTTTCCCTTTCTCTCTCTTCCCCCTCTCCCTCCTCTCACAGCCTTCACATATGAGAGAAAACATCTGACATTTAACTTTCTGACTCTGGATGATTTCATGTAGTGTGATAGTCTCCAGTTTTATTCATTTGCCAGAAAATGCCATAGTTTCTTTTTTTTGCAGTATTATAGTTATTTAATTACATTAGATGCTTGAAGCACAACAATCGACACTCAAACCAGTTGAACAGTATAATTCATAAGGAAGATTCATAAGGGATCCCTGACCCCAAGACCAAGAAGGAGTCCATCTGTGGAGACCCTAGATCTAATTTCTCTCACCACTAAATGCTTTTCTTTTTTTATTTTCTTTATTGGTTGTTCACAACATTACAAAGCTCTTGACATATCGTATTTCATACATTAGATTGAAGTGGGTTATGAACTCACAATTTTACCCCAAATGCAGATTGCAGAATCACGTCAGTTACACATCCACAATTTTACATAATGCCCTATTAGTAATTTTTGTATTCTGCTACCTTTTCTATCACCTACTACCCCCCCTCCCCTTCCCTCACATCTTCTCTCCATAGCCCATCTACTGTAATTCATTTCTCTCCTTGTTTATTTTCCCATTCCCCTCACAACCTCTTATATGTAATTTTGTATAGCAATGAGGGTCTCCCTTCATTTCCATGCAACTTCCCTTTTCTCTCCCTTTCCCTCCCATCTCATGTCTCTGTTTAACGTTAATCTTTTCTTCCTGCTCTTCCTCCCTGCTCTGTTCGTAGTTGCTCTCATTATATCAAAGAAGACATTTGGCATTTGTTTTTTAGGGATTGGCTAGCTTCACTAAGCATACTCTGCTCTCGTGCCATCCATTTCCCTGCAAATTCCATGGTTTTGTCATTTTTTACTGCTGCGTAATATTCCATGATGTATAAATGCCACATTTTTTTATCCATTCATCTATTGAAGGGCATCTTGGTTGGTTCCACAGTCTAGCTATTGTGAATTGTGCTGCTATGAACATCAATGTGGCAGTATCCCTGTAGCATGGTCTTTAAAGGTCTTCAGGGAATAGTCCGAGAAGGGCAATAGCAGGGTCAAATGGTGGTTACATTCCCAGCTTTCCCAGGAATCTCCATACTGCTTTCCAAATTGGCCGCACCAATTTGCAGTCCCACCAGCAATGTACAAGTGTACCCTTTTCCCCACATCCTCACCAGCACTTGTCATTCTTCTATATGGCTCAATAATATAACATTGTGTATATATACCACATCTTCTTTATTCATTCATGTCTTGAAGGGCATCTAGGATGTTGTGAAATGTGCTTCTATCAACACTGATGTAAGTGCAGCCCTAAGGTATGCTGATTTTAGATCTTTTGGGTCATATGTTGGTTCCATTCCTAGGTTTTTAAGGAATTTCTATAATGTGTTCCACAGTGGTTGCACTAATTTGCTGTCTTACCAACAATGCATGAGTGTGCCTTTTTTTCTGCTTCCTTGCTTGGACTTATTATTATTTGGTCCTTGATAATTGCCATTATGAATTAACTGAGATGAAATCTCAATATAGTTTTGGTTTCCTTTTTCCTGATTGCTAGAGATGTTGAAACTTTTTATCATATATCTTTGGACATTTGTATTTCTTCTTTTGAGAAATGTCTGCTTTGTTCTTTTTCCAACTTACTATTTTTTTTAATCTGAAGTTAAGTTTTTTTTATGTTCTTTATATATTCTTGATATTAATGCCCCATCATGGGGCAAAAATATTCTCCCATTCTGTAAACACTCTTTTTTCAATCTCTTGTTTCTTTTTCTTACAGAAGCTTTTTAATTTAATGGCATCCCACTCATTGATTTTTAGTTTTATTTTATGCCTTTGGTGGTCTTCATATAAAGTTAGTTCCTGTTGAAATGTATTGCAGTTTGGGGCCTACATTTTCATATATAGCATTACAACAATGAGGTAATTTGCTTCTATCCCTAATTACTCTTTTATTTTAATCATAATTGGATGTTGAGCATTTTCCAATGCTTTTTATGCATCTATGCAGATAGTCAAGTGATTTTTTTATCTTGATTGTATTTATGTGGTGGTTACATTTATTGATTTGAGTTTGTTGAATTGAACTGCATCTCTGGGATGAAACCCACTTAATCATGGTACACTATCTACTCAGTGTGTTTTGGGATGCTGTTTGCTAATATTTTATTTAAAATTTTGTATATAGATACAAAATTCAAGGTTATTCATCTGAAGTTTCCTTTCCTTGATGTATTTTTGTCTGGTTTGGTGTCAGGGTGGTAGTAGCTTCATAGAATGAATTTGGTGGTGTTTCCTCCTTTTCTATTTCATGGAAAAACATTGAGAAAGGCTGGTATTGGTTCTTTAAAACTCTGATAGATCTTGGATGCAAGTCTATACAGCCCTGATCTTTCCTTTACTGGCATGCTTTTGATAACTGCTTCAATATCTTTACTTGATATGGTTTTGTTTAGGTTTTCTATATCCCTCATGGTTAAATTTGGGCATGTCAAAGGTCTTTAAGATGTTCTAGCTTATTGGAGTATAAATTTTCAAAATTATTTTTGATAATATTCTGGATTTCAGTAGTGTCTGTGATGATATTTACTTTTTTATCTCAATTTTTATTTGAGTCTTCTCTTTATTTGGTTAATTTGGCTAAGGGTTTATCAATCTTGTTTATTCCTTCACTAAAAACAACTTTTTTCATTGATCATTTGTATCATTTTTTATTCCCAATTTTATTGATTTTGGCTCTGATTTCAATTACCTCCTGCCTTCTACTGACTTTGATGTTCATTTATCCTTTTACTAGGGCCTTGGGGTTTGCTATTAGATTATTAAGTTGATATCCTTCTATTTTTTAATGTAGGAGCTCAATGCTATAAACTTTCATCTTAGAACTTACTTCATATTTTCCCAGAGATTTTGATATGTTATATCACTATTCTTATTTGTTTGTAAGAATCTCCCCTGATTTTTTTTTTCTCCTGTCATTAAAAAGTGTATCATTCAGTCTCCAGGTGTTAAAGTAGTTTCTGTTTTTTTAATCTTGTCATTGATTTCTAATTTCACTCCATTATGATTTGAAAGGATGCAAGAAATTACCTCCATTTGTTGTATTTACTAAGATTTGCATTGTGATCTAAAATATGATCTATTTTAGAAAATTTCCCATGAGCTTCTGAGAAGGTGAATTTAGTCAGCGATGTCTGTTAAGTCTATTTAATTAATAGTACTTTTTAGATCTGAAGAAAAATTATTTAATGTTTGGGTAATAAATCTAGTGGTGAGAGAGGTGTATTGAAGTCACCCAGTATTATTGAATCATGTTTCATTTAATTCTTTATATTGAGAAGAGTTTGCTTTATGTCTCTCTCTCTCTCTCTCTCTCTCTCTCTCTCTCTCTCTATATATATATATATATATATATATATATATATATATATATATATCTTTGATTAGGAAACAAATATTTACACTATTTATATCTTCTTATTGAATGATTCCCTTAATCATTATTAAGTGAACTTCTTTGTCTCTTCTGAGTAATTTTGGCTTAAAGACGACTTTGATATGAGAATAGCTACCCCTGTTTCTATATTGGTATAATTATCATGATATATCTTTTCACATTATTTCACCTTCAGTCTGTGAATTTCTTTGTCAGTAAGGTATGTCTTTTGCAAACACAATATTGTTGGGTCTTGTTTCTCAAAGTGTGATCAGTTGTTTTTGCTTGCAGCATTAAAAATTCTATCCTTTATTCTTTATGTTAGATTTTTTTTAATGTATCTTGGAGTTAATCTGTTGCACTTATATGTATTTGGAGTCTACATACCTCTTATATTTGAATTTTTATTTCATTCATAAGTTTTGAAAAAAAAATCTACTATTATTTCATCAAAAAGGTTGTGCAAGACCTTAGCTGGTATTTCAGATCTATCCCAGTGATTGTTAAATTTGGTCTTTTGATGTTATCACCGATTTTTTGAATATTCTGGATGTGGTCTCTTCACATCTTTCCTTTATTCTCAAATTTATGTTTAAGGTATGATAATCTATCTTCAATGTGGCCCAATATATAATTGATGCTCTCTATTGAATTTTTAAATTGTTTCTTGAATTTTTCACTTCCAGGATTTCCATTTCATTTTTGTTCAGAATCTCTATTTCTTTATTGAAGTGATCTTTCATATCCTATATTTTCTAATTTTATTTCTTACATCTTCTTTTAGCTTGTTTTACATTTTAACTCTGAATTTTTAAAATTATTTCTTGCTTTCTTTTAAGCAAGAGACTACTTCATGAGATTTTTCTCTTAAGAATCTTGGATTGGGTGAATATCCAAGTATTAATACTTTAACTCCCTGTGTGTTCTCTTATGATCTCAGTATTAGATCCTCATTGAGAGAAGCCACTAAATTCTATTTACTACAATCACTTCAGAGTGAAGCCACACACTATTCAACCTTATAGATAGTAATAAACCTTTTTTTTAATATATTGTTCCATACAGTTCCTCTAACCCAGGTATAAACTTATAGTAAAGTTCTGGAACAGGTTGAAAAATTAGCTATTATATATATATATATATATATATATATATATATATATATATATATATATATATATATATATATTAAACTTGCTATAGCATTATATCAGGTTTAATGGGGGAAAAGAAAGATTGGGCAAGAGAGAGAAAAAGAAAAATGATAGAAAAGAATAAATATACACTGAGGTAAAAAGGTGAAAAAGGTAGTGGGAAAATATAGACAAATATAGCTAGGACTAGGAAAGCAAACATAGAGAGAATGATTCCAACCAATGTTTTAAACCATTAGAAGAAATATATTCAAATGTGTTGAAAGTACAATGTTGGTTATTAGGATAACAACTAATAATTATGATAAAGAGTAATATATATTATCAAACTTGATGTTCAAGCTATTCATAGTAATCATACCAAGGTGCAGAAAATTTTTATTAAATCTTTGTATACATTTCATTAGGATTTGAGACATTAGAAGATGTCCATCATTGTTTGGCTTTGGATCCCCCAGAGGTAATCACTCTCCTTGTTTTATGGAACTCCCACCAGCTGAATCTGGTTTGTCAGCTCAAGGGCCTGTGGTTGACTGATAAGAGGGTGGGATCTTCTGTCTGTTGTTTCTATTGTGGGCAGGAGTTTAGGGTATAGGCTTTTTTCTGTTTCTGTGATTGTTGTAGGTCTCCATGTAGCTGCTCCCATCTACAAGATCCCTTTCTTCATGGCATAGAGTTTGTTGGCTGTCCATAAACACAGGTCCTATGGTTGTGAATTCTCAACAGGTTATCTGTGTAGCAGAAGTGATCCACCTGGTCTACAGTTCACTGAAGTACTGTGCTATTAAGTAACGGGACACAGCTGGTTCACCTGGATTTTATTATTCTCTGTCCCAGGTGAATGGCAGTTGCTAATTCCCGCTGCTGATTGTGGCTGAGGCAAATATTCAAGTATTCAATCAGAGCCCTATTACTTGGTAGTTGTGGTTGGGGGTCAGGGTGAGACTGTGAAAGACTGAGAGCCATTGCTTTCTATTGCCTTGGAACCAGGTAAGTTCCCATCTTGACTGATCTCCTACTGGCTGTGATATCCATCTGAGCACCTTCCCTTTAAGCTTCCTGGGACTCAGACATCTTCTTGTGGCAATCTTCTGCCAGTTCATGCCACAATATCTTTATATCATCTCTTTATGCTGCTGTATAATCAGGCGGCTTCCCTCTGGGTCAACCCCCATGCAGACTGTGGGCCATGATTGGGGGATAGCCTCTCTAGGTGTCTTAGGACTTAAGCAACTTCCCACTGTGACTCTTCCCAAAGTCAGTGGGCTGCAGCAGTGGTTTAAATGACTCTCCTTTTTTCTTTTCTTTGCTCAGAGCCAAAACTACTTTGTCACTCAGATCTGAGCTCTCATTTTCAAACAACCTGGCTTCTGCTCCACCTCTGCCAAGGCTTCCTCAGCAGTTGTGCAGAGTGTTGGGTTGGAGAGCTGCTCCTCTTGCTTGCCTTGCTAATGGTGAGGGAGAAGGGTTTCAACAACTTTTAACTAGTAAAGATACCTCCATAAGTTCTTTCTTTTTTATTTTTATTGATTCTGTTTAGTTATATATGACAGTAGAATCAATTTTGATAAATTTATACATGCATATTTAAATCTTATTCTTTGTAGGACCCCATTCCTATAGATGAACACAATGCTGGGATTCACTTAGGTTTTTTTATAATATCTACATAGGAAAATTATATTAATTCTACTGTCTTTCCTATGCCTCTCCCCCTTCCTTTTGTCCTTCCCACTTTGTCTAATGTACTAAACTTCTCTTCTTTTTCTGCCCTCTATGAGGCTTAGCTTCCATTCAACCTTACAAGGTTCATCTAGATAATACTCCCTGTGAGGTACTCTGGTTTAATTTACTGATGTGTGAAAGCAGGGAGATGCCGTTGTGATTTAAAGGGGTAACTTATCAACTGTGAACTCCCTAAAATGGCTGTGGTATCCAGTATGGCTTTCTGTTTATGATTTGGTTTTATACTGCTTGATCTGCTTTAAGGACACCAGTATTCCAATCAGGTTTCAATTTTTTTCTGTTTTTCTTTCCAAATGTTGTAAAGAGGGTGAGCTTATGTCATTTTCTGCTCTCTCTTTCTCTCTTTTTCCCTGTGGTCTCTCTCTTCTCCCACTCTGGTCTGGGTTCAGGGTTGGGGAACTTATTTTCTACTCCAGTTACCAATCTTCAAGTCTCTCTTACTCTCAAACTTTGTAACATTGGGTTAAAGAGCATTTATTTTGTCAGTGACCCCTCAGATTTATTGATTATTCACTGCCTCCTTTCTATGTTGAGGCAGGTGGTGGGGTCAGCAATCACTGCCTGCGTCCTCCCTGGATTGGTGTTTGATCTAGAAATCCTGCAGCTTGGAGAAAGTCACCTGAAACCATCAGAGTATCTGAGAACTTACACAACAAAGAGACAATATTTTTTGATATCTGAAATTCTGAGTGGTTAAGAAGAAAAGTCTTGGGAAGACTTAAACATATTGTAGGTATGTGTTGTGTTCTGGGTATCAGGGAAAAGACATGGAGAATCTCCAACTGATTTAAAATGGAGTGAAGAAAATTCTATAAAGAGATTTGTGAGACAGGTCCCTCTAGGTCCCCTGGCTTCAAAGAGAGCCTGAGGTGATAAATGATTCAAATATTTCCTGGATCCAAATTTACATTCATCACTTCAAAAAATTGATTGAAAATTGACTGTGATTCCTACATGTCCCATGGTTCAGAAAAGTAATGTCCAACAGCTGGAAGTCAAGGAGTGATTAGCAGGTCTCCTAATCTAGATGAAAATGAAACAGATGCTAGGACTCTGAAGATGTCAGCATAGATTCTATTAAGCAGGACAGGTTAAGGAGCTTTGCTTTCCTTCCCACTCTCATGCCATTTCCTTTGTAAATCTTATATAATATAATGCTAGATGACACACAAAGGCCAGGTTACACCCAAGTTCACTCTTTCATGGCTTTAACAATAGACAACTTATTTAAAACAAATCACAAAATCCTGTTTTTCAAAAAGATCACTCAAGTGTCCTGAGGAGCCTGCCCAGAGACTTCCAAATTTTAACTAAATTTACCTACAAGGGAAAATCTCCTACTTAGGATCTCATACATATTGACCTCATCTCATGCATTGGATTGTGAACCTGCAAAAAAGCATGTGGTACATGCAAAATAAGCATTATGGATAGGGCATGGGAATCTGCCAGTCTTGCTTAGCATAAACCACTTTTAGCAAATAAACTACCAAAGGGGAAAAACAAACAAACAAACAAAAAAACTTAGAAAAATCTTAGAAGTGCACATAAACCAAGATGTCCTCCAAGTTCTTGAGCAGATGTCTTTGCTATGTCCCTGTCACACCCTCAATATCTTCCCTTCAATAAATTTGCTTAATTGCTTCTCTGTCTTGGTGAATTCTTCTTGCCACATGTGTATTGGCCTCACCAATGTTTTCTGACAGGTAATTACAAGAATCAACATTAGATGGATAAGAGAGTGTTAGGGTAAAATTCTTACTGGGCTGAGTACACCAAATAGATTTATAAACTCTCATATAATGGGAAGTGAGGAAGCACAATAAAATTGGTAGATTTAATTATTCTGCTAGTAAACTGGAATTCATAAAATAAGCTCAATATCATTATAGAATTATATATAAAGTACAATACTTTTGTGAATACCTGAAGTTTGAATGAGGATAATACACATACCCAAACTCAGATTTTCACAATTTGCCTAGGATTAATTCTTTCCTTTAATTCTCACTACAATTGTATTTAATCTAAACTTCATAGGAGACTATTGATTTGAGGTATAGATAATGAAACTTATTGTCCAAAGAGGATATAGAAGTTTCTACATAAAATTAGGAAATACTACTTAATTAAACAAAAGATACAACAATGACAACAAAATTCCAAAGAGAATTCTTAAATGCTACCTGAATTGAGCTTTTTAGAATGAAATTGCACAAAATAATGGCTAAGTGCATTTAGAGAGTCAGTATTCCATATCTGTACTAGTATGTGCATATCATTCCTTCCTGCCCAAAACTATTTGAAATAGCAGAAAAAACATACTGTATTTAATTCCATAAGAGTCTAAAAACACAAAGTAGATATCCTAATAAGCAACCTGGAAGTCCTCTGAGGGATTTTTTCCAAAGAGTGGTGAGCAGAGCAACAATATCTGAGCAGACTGGAGCAAAATACTGATTCAGAAAGACATTTTGTGATGGAATATGAAGCATTTGCACCTGTCACTCTTAGAGAGAGGCTCACTGGATATTATGCTTCTCTCGGTTTTACAATGTGGAAGTTCATCACTATTTTGGTGAAGGGGAAATTTTTATAACAGTTAAAATCCATACAATTTTTTGACTCTAGAAAGAATGACTGGAAGGTACCCAGATATCTTCCAGCTGATACAAAGAATGAGGAACTTGAATATCCAGAATGTGAGTTTTTTTCTATCAGGTCAAAAATTTGATATAAAATTTGAGAGATCTTATGGCTTACTAAGAAATGAAGCACAAATTGATGTGTATATACTATTTTTTACTATGTGTAATTTAGCAAGGAAGAAAATCACAGTAAAGAACAAGGTTAGAGAATATTTTTAGCCAAGGATTATGTGAGTGGGGCAAATTACTAATTTGTAAGAAATTAGACAGGTTAAGAAGTTTGTTGGGAAAATTTATGGACTATAAGTCTTTATTTTCCCACACCCAATTTATCAGATATTGTATTGTCTCTAAATGGATAGAGACATTGCAATTACATACTTCTCTCCCTTTCTAAGACTCCATTGCATTCAATATAGGCATCAATTGCACTTGCCTGGCTTCAGTACCTTTCTAGCTGGCCTCAGCATTTGCGCTCTTGTTCAATGGAAATCTAATCTCTGCACAGCTCCCATAATGACATTTTAAAAACATAAATCAGATCACGTTCTTAACTTGCTTAAATCCATGCCACAGTTATTTACACTTAGAAGAAAAACCAAACTCCTTGCAGTGGCATAAGAGACAATGCATATTTAGTTCTTCCCCTTTCTCTTAGCTCCTGCCCTCCAACAGGAGAAAATGTATTTGATATTTATGATACTTTTACAGAACATAATTATCACATAATAAACATGAATTGGTTTTAAAGTGCATAAATTTAAAAATAATATTGTATGTAAGTCTGTTGATAGCCAACAATTGAAAGAAACAATTTTTTTTTATCATGGTTAAAATATTTTAGTATCTTAGATTTCAGAAAGTCATGTGAACATAACTTCATTTTCCCCGTTTTTATAGTTTGTTTTTACTTAATATTGTCTCTTTTATAGTCAATACTAGAAGTCAGAAGTTTTCATTTTCGACTTATTCTAAAATATCCATCACTGGAGTAAATGTTAGCAAAGAAAAAAAAAACAGAAATACAGTGGTAAAATGCAGTTACTCAGGAATTTCCATATTCTCCTCCACTAAATAATATTTTTCTAAGATTATAAATTGGCTTGAACAAACATATTCTCATATTAAAATAAACATGTATTAGGAAATAAATATTCATATATTTTATCAAGTGAAATTTATTAAACCAATGCAAAATTCCCCAATTAAGAATTCAGATGATAAATGCTTTATGTGTTTGGATGTACCTCAGAAATTGTTATGTGCATCAGTATAAGTATATAAATTCCAAAACATACTATAATTACCTCAAAAATTATTTTAAAGACTGGGGGGAATAGAATATTACTTTATGGACTAAATAGATAAGAATGTGACACATTTAAAAGTAAAATATATTGTGTAAATTTATTTGTAGAGTTTATTCTAGTTGAAATCTGAATAAAGAATAAAACACTAAACAAAAGAGAACTACTAACTTTTGAAATTAAATCTGAGAAAAGTCAAGTGGACAATACAATTTTATTTTTAACCCGAATTATTATATTGAAAAAAGAAAGCAAAAATATTTGGTGTTATTTAAAAATCAGCTAGTGTCATATATGCTTGTGAGGCTTAGGGACTTTATTTGTCCATAGGTCACTAAATTGCTAACACACCTGAAATTTGAAAGGTCTGACTAATCTGGCTTAAATTGTAGAATAGAAAAAAACATTTTTCTTTGGTCATAGTTATTGTAGAATACTTAGTCGAATACATCAGCTAAGAAGAAAGGCTTACCAAGAAATAAAGCAAAATTTAATGTCTATATCTTATTCATTAGTATGTATAATTTGGCAAGGAAAAAAATAATAGTAAAGAACAAGGATAGCAAATATTTTTAGCCAAAGATTAAATGATCTAGGAAGCTTACATGGGTGGGGCAAACTACGAGTTTGTAAGAAATTAGACAGGTTAAGAAGTTTGTTGGGAAAAATTAGGGACTACAGGTCCTGATAGAATAGGCTGTATCAAAGTCAACACTTCCTGAAAATATCTGTCAAAACTGAACAAAACACATCAAATATCTACTTACAGACTGTAGGCAGGGGAAGACCATTCAGCCAGAATTTGAAAAAATAAATTTTCTGAAAGGTGGAAGTAGAAAAAGAGTTACATATTATTCCATTTTTCTTTTCTGTATGGATATTTGTCAATTCACAGAGGGGTATGGAAAGAATCCTAATGCTCTGAAAGGAAACTTTTGGGTTAAAGATATAGCAGTTGGTGCTGAGAACTGCTGAAGCCACCGAGAGCTGAGTATGAAAATCTCAGAGGTGGAGAAAATGCATGCAATTGAATCCAGCATATTACCCTTGAAACTCTGTAAGAGGAAAGAAAATCATGAACTCAAGAATCCACTTTCTTGAGAATAATTTTGAGGCTGTGTGTGGAGGAGGAAGTTCAGCACTTGACACAGACACTGATAAGATAATTCAGAGAGTTGTTTGATGCACCTGAAGCTATGGATAGAGCCTGTTTCATATATAAGCCAGCAACATCTGGCACTGAAGGACAAAGCACCTTTGGTATGAATATGGAGTTCCTAACTTTGGTCACCTTCCACATGTCAGAAGTAAGTCTACTTACAGCAGATTCAAAGAGGAGCCATTGCAACATGGAACCTGGGTAGGGGTTGAGAAGGAGCTGGACAAACTCACATGCTGACCCATCTCCAGGCCTATGCACCTACAATTTTGATGATCCACAGTAATAGTTGTGGATTTATTGGAAAACATTACTTTGTATGACGTGTTTATGTACAGGTATGTACAAACAGCAAGGCTAGAATTTATTGTAGTTTTCTTCTTATTAATAATTAGTAAAAGTTCATTACTCTGGTCACATGACAAAACATAGACATTCTATTTAGATTACAAATATGCAAAGTTAGAAATTTCAGACTTCAGAAGCAACAAGAAAGTCGTAAAATAAATAGTAAAACACATGCAGGCAACATCTTTTACTATTATTCCCATGTAAATCTCCACTAATTTTAGAAAAGCTAATGTAGTTAGTAAAATCAATAAAAATTGTCTATACCAAGGTAGTACATAGGATAACAAGGGGAAAAGGCCTAGTTTGATGCCTCTTGAGCAATTGCAACATAAATGGGTCTGGAAATAATGAAAATAAAATCACTTTTAATCATTGCATTGTAGAGAAAAGGGAATTCAGATCTCCAAAATTATACAAAGAAGTGAGCTTGCATATATTTCCTGGTGAAAATGACTTTACTTTCATCACCAAATTTTTGATTAATCTCTCCTATTAAAAGACTAAGAATCATTGAAGAATTTGAAATAGCCTTGAACTGGAATTCAGGAAACAGACATTCTGGTCAGAGCAAATCAATTAACCTTTCTGCGACTTAGTTCTCAGATAAAAATAAGGAAGCTGAACTAAATGGTCACTGTGGACTATTTCCATCCTGGACAATCTGTGATTTTCTTTTTAACAACAATCAGTTTCTTGGCAATATCTTCACTCACAATTGAAACATGACTAAATCCTTGTTCAGTAGCATATGTGTCTCTGTAGCTTCACTGATTTCTCAAAGGAATGAGAATGGATTAATAGCTAACCTTGTGGAATAGAGATTTGGCATGACTTCTGGTAGGTAGTTATTATTTAACAATCATCTTTTTCCCCTGGGGCTGTGAACTTCCAGGTAATACTTTGAACATTTTGGAAATATACTAGCTGGTTCAAAGCATTGGGTTACCACTGTACTCTTCTAGGGGACTATTAAACAGAGTAACCCCTCATTTAATTGGCATTGTTGAGAAATAGCTTGATCCACATAGGTGAAATTAGTTCTGACTGCATAATATTTTGGCTTTAGGATATGAGTTTATGACTAGAGTTCTGTCTCACTCTCTGGTCTGAGACTGCCTTTTGGATAATTATGCTTGTTTTCAAATAAGTTAAACTAGCTGGTATGATTTGTTGGGAAGTTTTGCTTGCCTTAAACAAGCGTAGCCAAATTTCAAAAATGGTTTCAACTGAAGGGAATAGACATAATTTTCTTTATTAATTCAGCAAAGGGTTTCCTGACCACAAGAAATATTTTTTGCATATCAGAGGCCTAAATATGCATCACTGTTATTTCAGGAGAAATCCTATCTACAAGAATCTAACTTTGAGGAATTCTTTTTCCCTTTGAAAAAAAATGTATAAAATGGATGGAACTTGACAGCATTATATTAAGTGCAATAAGTCAAACTCAGAAAGTGAATTATCTTATGTTTTTTTCCCTCATGTGGAAACTAGAGAGAAAAAGATGAAGAGAAGGTAGCAGAAGGGCGAGAGGATCTCATGAAAATAGAAGGAACACCAGGGAAGAACAAAGGGGCCAGTGAGAGGATGGGGAAAAGGAGAGGTACTGGACAATGAAATAGATCAAATTACATTATATTACATGCATGTATAAATATATCAATTATAATTCTCCAATTTAAAAAAAAATTAAAAATATATATGAGAACTGTTTGGTTTAGATCCAGAAACACAGGGAAAACAGAGCTGTCTAATCAGGATGGACAAAAACCTGGCAGTTAAACTCTGCATATAGACTTCCCTAAAAATTCAACCATTTTGGGTCAGAGACAACTATAAACAAACTGTACAATAACTGAAATTCAAGGAAGAAAACCTCCTACTTCAAAAACCTAACCAAAACCAATATATTAGTGGACAACTAAATAACATCTATAATAAGTCTGTTTACAAAAATGTCTTAGCATAGAGCATTCATTTTTCTGAAGTGACTGCCATTATTGGGGACTAGCATTTACTCTCAATGTGGTGTTTGAGAATGGTCATTGGAGTAAGTTCAAATTGAGTGAGAACACATGACATGGCATTCACAAAGCCAGAACATTCAGTAAAGTAAAAGCAGCTCAGCAAAAATTACCTTAAATAAAAATAGAAGAAAGCATAATCTTAGAAGATGGGTATAAATTCTAATAATAAAAAATCAAGGTAACAAACAACCACAAATAACTCACAGCATAACTGACTCCATGGACACCACAGTAGAGGAAATATCAGAAAAATATTTATAATGTTGATGATTAAAATGTTCAGTGAACTAAAAAATGATCTAAGGAATAAACTAGGAGAAAATATACAAGAAGTGAAAGAAGATTTTAATACAGAAAAAGATTTTTTGCAAAAGAACCAAACAGAAATCCTGGAAATTGAAAACTCAAAGAAGCAAATTAAAATTTCAGTTGAAAGAATCATGAATAGATTATATCACTTGGAAGATAGATTCTCAGGCTTTGAAGACCAAATATATTACATTGAAAATAAAGGAAAGATGTTAAGGGACCATTATCAGAATATTCAATAAAAATACATGTAAGAATTATTGACATACGTGAAGGAACTGAAGGAATGAATAAGTTTTTCAATGAAATGATATTCAGCAATTTCAAAACTTTAGGAATGAGATGGGAATCCAAATATCAGAGGAATTTAGAACACTATATAGACAAGTTCAAAAAGTATTCTCTTCAATACACATTTTAATTAAAATGCCTAAAGTACAGAATATGAATAGAATTCTAAAAGGTGCCAGAAAAAAATGACAAATTACACTTAAAGGTAAGCCAATTAAAAATTGTACTGATTTCTCAGCCCAGACTTCAAGCCAGGAGGGCTTGAAATATTATGCATGAAGCCCTAAAATATAATAAATTTCAACCAAGATTTCTTTATCCAGCAAAATTATACTTAGAATTGAGAATAAAATAAAATCTACATTATTAGATAAAATTAAAATAATGCATAATCACTAAGCTAGCACCACAAAACATATTCATTGAAATATTTTATGCAGAACAAATGAAAAGTAAATATCACAGCCAGCGTATAAATAAATCTCAGTAGAAAAATAGTCAATTAAAACAATTTAGTCTGGATGAAAAAATCAGAAATAAGTCAAAATTTCATGGAAAAAAATATTCTATAATAATTTTGAATGCAAATGGTCTAAACTCCAAAGAAAAGACAATGTTTTCAACGCAAAAACAAGGCCCAACTCTATGTTGTTCAAAAAAGACTCACCTTCCAGGCAAAGACATCTATAGATTGAAGGTAAAAGCAAGGAAAATGATGTACTATGTTAATGTAGAGTAAGAACATGTAGGATTATTTAATCTCATATCTGATAAAGTTGATTTCAAGCCAATATTAATTAGAAAAGACAAAGAAGGTCATTTCATTGTCTGTAATTGGTCAAGGTTGTTAACTAATCAAGTTTAACATCCAGTAACAAGATGTAAGAATTTTAAATTTGTATGATCCTAATGTTTGTGCTCTTATGTATGTAAAACAAATCCCACTGAGTTTAAGAATCAAACAGACCCAAATATAATAACATGGGATAATTTTAACATACCTTTCTCACCAGCAGATAGGTCATCAAGACATAAACTAAGTAAAGACACTTCAGCACTAAATATATATATTATAACATGAATTTAACAGATATCTATATAATATAACACCCATCAATAAGATTTACTTTATTTTTAATTGCATATGAAATTTTCTATAAGAAATTCTATGTTTTAGGATGTATAGCAGGTCTTAGCAAATAAAAATTTGAGCTAAGTCCTTAGTCATGATAGAATAAAATTTAAATCAATAACATGATAAAAAATAATTTTAGCACCTGGAGATTAAATAATGCACTTTAAAATGAGCAATGAATCCAGGGAAGAAATAAATAAATCCTAGAAAGAAATGAGAAGAGAGATATATCAAAATCTCTCAAAGTATGAAAGCAGTTACAATTATCAACATTAAAAACAGAATGATTCCGATTAAAAAATATGATGCTACTGTAGCAGGTTCTATATAAAGCAAGAACAAGTTAATTTCAAAATCAGTAGATGACAGGAAATAATTAATATGAGAGTTTAATTAATGAAATCAAGAACATAAAAAATCCAATGCAATTGAAGTTGATTCTTTAAACATATAATTTGACAACTCTGTCAAAATACCAGAGAGAGAGAGAGAGACAAAGAGAGAAGAATAACATCAACAAAATTAGTGATGAAAAATGTGATATCACTACAGAAACTTCTGAAATCCAGACAATAATTAGAAATTATTTTTAAAAATTTATACTCCAATAAACTGTAAAACCTAGAGGATACAAATTTTTAGAAACATATGACCTACCTTATTGAACCATTAAGATATAGATAACCTAAACAAATCAATATCAAGCATAATAGTGTATAATTAAAATCGTAAACCTTCCAACAAAGACATGCTCAGCACTCAATTGATTCTCAATCACATTCTACCAAAATTTGAAGGAAGAACTAATGCCCATCATCTTCAAATTATTCCATGAAATAGGAGAGAATGGGAATAGCTGAATTCATTCTGTGAAGTCAGTATCAATACCAGTATCAATCTGATAAAAAAAAATCAGACAAAGCCACATGAAAGAAAACTATAAACCAATATTCCTGATAAATGTAGAAACAAAACTCTTTAAAAAATATTAGCAAATGGCTTTAAAAACACACCACAGAGATAGTAAAACATAATCCAATGGTTTCATCTCAGGGAACCAAACTTGTTTTGACATATACAAATCATAAAGTAATTCACCACATAAATAGAATTAAGAATAAGAATCACACAATCATCTCAATAGATGCAGAAAAAGCCTTTGACAAAACCAAGCACACATTTATCTTAAAAACACTGGAGAAAGTAGGGCTAGAAGGATCTTAACTCAACATTATAAAAGCTATACGTGTCAAACTCAAGCCAATATCATATTGAATGGGAAAAAAATACTAAAAGCATTTCCTCTAAAATCAGGAACAAACAAGGATGTCCACTCTCACCACTTTTATTCAATATTGTTCTTAAACAATTGAGCAAGTGGAAGAAATAAGCAGATAAGAAAAGACGTAAATCATCTCTACTTGTAGAAGACATGATTATATTTAGAAAATCCCTCCCACAAGTTCCAGAAGACTTCTCAGTTGATAACAAATCCAACAAAGTAGTAGGATACACAATCAACATGCATAACCCAATAGCTTTCTTGTATTCAAATCACTCTGAATGCATGGTTGGCTGAGCACGATGAAACATGTTTCTACCCATCAACCATAAGCATGGTTGCTCCCAAGGTCTCTTCTCAAAGGAATTTTTAATTTCACACCTTTGATCCTGAGATGTGTGTGGTCTTGTCAATTTTTGAGATGCCACCAAATCATTTTTCCAATGTCTGTCCTCAAAGTGTTTAATATTTTTTAGTGGTTCTATTGTCTTTAACACCCACAACTTTTGGCAAATCTTTGTGCTCTGTTTTCTGCTCCTGATTATCACTATAAACGTGCCTGAAATCCACCAATACCTGTGTCACCCCCTGAAAGCTTTGCTATCTTGAAAATTTCTCTGTGAGATTAATTACTCCAACACCTTTTAATTGAGCCTCACAAAAAGCAAAACAAACAAACAAAAAAAAACAACTCAGGATTTGGGAAAAATTCACAAAACTTCTTAGAAAATAACATCAATGGCCTATAGTACAATTTCCAATAGGGTCCTGCTTTTCTTCTGAAACCTCATGAACCAAGTCTTCACAGTCTGATAGCATTCTGAGCTTCCAATAGAATAATTTGTTAAACTTCAATTATAACAATCTAATTTTTCCAGCTTGCATCTCTAAACTTTTAAAAATTCCTGGCATAAATTACAAAAGCTCCAAAAGCTTCTAAATTATATCATCAGGTTAGACAGCAATAACCCTACTTCTCAATACCAATTTCTGTTTTATTTAGGTTTTTGCTTCTATGAACCAAAAGACCTGACAATAACAATTACAGGAGGAAAAGTTTATTTGGAGACTCATGGTTTTAGAGGTCTCAAGCCAGAGATAGCTGGATTTATAGCTCTGGATCTGAGGTGATGCAGAAAAACATCATGGCAGAAGAGTGTGCTGAGGAAAGTGGCTCAGGACATGACACCAGGAAGCAGACAGAAAGAGAGAAAGCGGGCAGGGGGGACTCCCCTCATCAATAACCAAATATATATCCCAAAGCCAAACCCCAAATGCTTCCTATCTCTAGTTACCACCCAATTAATCCATATCAGCAAATTAATATAATTACTAGGTTAAGAGTCTCATGACCTCATCAGTTCACCTTCCAGTTTCAAGCCCTTTGTTGGATACTCAGTATCAAGGCATCAGTAATTATTGATTCCACGAGTATAATTAGAGGAGCAGAACAAACAGTTCTTCCCCCAAATCCCAGAAAGCATCTCCCGTTGTGGGGTGCTCTCAAGAGCTCGGAAGAATGTAGAAACACTGTGAAGAGCCTTGCGCTACAGGGCAGGGCCATGGTGCCTGTGGTCAAGGGCCTGGCCAAGGGCAGAGGGACCAAGCTCTGCAAGAATCGAGGCAGGGCCGCACTCCTCACCAATCCTCATCCCAGCCCCACTGCCACGAGTCAGGGCACGTGCAAGGCACCACCTACCTTACAGCTCCTAAGAAGCGGCTCAGGCAGCAGGTGGAGGGGCGGCGACGGCAGCGGCAGCAGGCGGAGCAGCAGAGGTGGCGGGAGGCCGGGCTGAGGCCGCGGGAGGCGGGGCCTTGGCCGCCAGGGCAGCAGCTGGAAGCCAGGCGCTGGCAAGTCGGGCTGCGGCGGCGGCGGCTGTAGGCGGGGAGGAGGCAGCAGCTGCAGGTGGAGCAGCGGTGGTGTCGGCCGCAGCAGCGGGCGCGGGAGCATGTGGAGCAGCGGCTGTGGCACGCGAGGCTGAGGGGGCAGCACTGGCGGCAGGTGGGGCGGTAGTGCCAGTGGCGGGAGGCGAGGCAAAGGTAGTAGAAGGCGGGGCCGCGGAGGTGGCGGGAAGCCGGGCCGGGGCTGAGGCTGCCGGAGGTGGGGCCTTGGCAGCCGGGGCAACGGCGGGATGCAGGCCGGTGGCGGCTGAAGGTGGGGAGGAGGCAGCAGTTGCAGGTGGAGCGGCGGTGACTGCGGCAGCAGCGGCGGGGGCGGGAGCATGTGGAGCGGCGGGGGCGGCACGCGAGGCTGAGGAGGCAGCATTGGCGGCAGGTGGGGCGGTAGTGCCAGTGGCGGGAGGCGAGGCAAAGGTAGCAGAAGGCGGGGCAGCGGTGGCGGCAGGCCGGCCTGCGCCGCAGAACCGGAGGCGGTGACAGGCTGGGCGTCGGCGGCAGCAGGCAGCGAGGTGCCACAGCGGCAGGCAGCGGGGCGCAGGGCTTCATCGGTGGCGACAGGTGGATAGGCGGCGGCCAAGGCAGGCGGGTCAGAAGCAGCGTCAGTGGCGGCAAGCGGTACAGAGGTGACTGTGGCAGCAGTCGGGTGGGAGGCAGAGGCAGCCGCGGCAGGCAGGCCTGAGGCATTGGTGGCAGCGGCAGTGGTGTCGGCGGTGGCGGCAGGCGTGTGGGTAAGTGGGGAGCGGTGGTACCGCCTGGTCCGTCCTGGCCTGTCAGGGCGCAGGCGGCGGTGTTCTGGTTTCTGCCACCGTGTCCCTGCAATATGGGGGCGGAGGAGACGCCCCTGACACGTAGTTCCAACTGGGTGGATTGGTTCCCAAAGGACTTCTTCTCTGGTGGAGAGGAGGATGAGGTAGTGGCCCCGGGGACCCCTAACAGCTCAAAGCTAAGGATTCTGCTCTTGGGGATGCTGCACAGCCGCAAGTCCTCCATTCAGAGGGTGAGTTGGTGGTGTTGGGTCCTTCTGTCCTCCCTTGGCTCCCCTCCAGTGTCCCAGGTGGCCGCTACCTGGAGGCACAGAGGAGGGTGATGGTCGTGCTGGCCTACACCCGGGTCACAGCTCACTTTCTCTCACACTCCCACAAGTGGGCATGGAGCCAAATGCACGGGGATCCCGAACTCTGGCAAAACTGACTGGAGACAGACCGAAACCTCCCGTGGGGACACAGGCCGTGGGGCATTGACAAGGGGAAACACAGCCTCCAGATCTCACTAGGAGAACTTGTTGGATTCCATCTCCTGCCCTGGCTCCCTTCAGGTGACCTGAGTTTGCAGGGATTCCCAGCCAAGCCCCAGGGAGCAGGGTCCAAAAGGGTTTTGATTAAGGCACCAGGCATTTAAATACTTTACTACTCCAGAGGAGTCTTGGCTCCAACACTTTTGGGAATTGGGTACTGTCACTCCACCTACTTAAATCCTAGTGACCTGCTGAGTGTAGTTACTGGTGGTATTCGCCTTGTAGATGTGTAGTCAGAAACATATTTGAAAACTTTGGAAATGTTTTGCAGATACACATTTGTCCATTTGTTTTCACTTTGGGTCTGTCAGAAATGAATGGAGGACTATATACTATTTGGTAAAGGGGAAAATAAAGGGAAAGTTGACTTCTTTCATCCTCATTACACACAAAATAAACTTCTAAACTATTATTGTTCACACCTAGTATTTCCCCCTTTCCACTCTGTTGAAAAAAAATCTATGTAAAAAAAGTCTGTGTGGTATTTCATAGTTGTGATGTTTTTAAAAAGTAACCTCTTGAATTTGCTTTATTACTGTGATTTATTTACTTTCCTTCTCACCTCTACAAAGACTTGGGTGTACTTATGATAGGTTTTTAGCAAACTGATTTTAGCACCTCCCATTTGTTACAAAACCTTGTAAATCATTTTCTTTTCTACAGTGTAATGGTTAGGCAAATTAATTTTATGTTATGATTGTATGGATTGTGAATATTGTGATTCTTAATATTTGCATTTACCATTTCTTTTCTCAAGAGAGTTGCCTATCTAACCTGTCAGCTCCCACAAGTCCCCCTCATGTTTTGGACATTTTCTGTATAATTACATTCCTTGTTTGTTTTTTCCACAATAGTGCAAACTTAATGAGGGAAGATTTAATGTTTATTAATCCTCAGAGCCTGAGGTAGGCATTGGAGTAATTTTTGAATGACCAAAACTTCTGGAAATTTTGCTACAAAAGT
>NW_027553141.1:0-45749 GCF_045843805.1 Urocitellus parryii
GGCACAATAATGTAGTTCCAAGTTCTACCGCTATGGTTTGTGTGCTATTGAAGTAGCCCCAAGCAGAGACTGACGAGAATCCCTTTCATAGAAAGGCGTTGCCAGGCTTCCAAAAAACTGCGAGTTTCCAGAAATCTCAGCAAACATTTTTTCACCCAGTCTTGATGATACTTCCATTTAATGATCAGTACACCAATCCCACTTGGCTCACCAAATTTCGTTCGTCTAGGTTAAACCGTTCCTTTGCAGTAACCGTTTTCATGTTTAGGTTTCACTCTGTTTTCTCCTATATGGATACATGTAGTTGGAACTCTAAATCAAACACGGTTTGTGCTAGCTGTTTGAAACTTGGCACAATAATGTAGTTCCAAGTTCTATCGCTATGGTTTGTGTGCTATTGAAGTAGACCCAAGCAGAGACTGACGAGAATCCCTTTCATAGAAAGGGGTTGCCAGGCTTCCAAAAAAACTGCGAGTATCCTGAAATCTCAGCAAACATTTTTTCACCCAATCTTGATGATAATTCCATTTAATGATCAGTACACCAATCCCACTTGGCTCACCAAATTTCGTTCTTCTAGGTTAAACCGTTCCTTTGCAGTAATCGTTTTCATATTTAGGTTTCACTCTGTTTTCTCCTATATGGATACATGTAGTTGGAACTCTAAATCAAACACGGTTTGTGCTAGCTCTTTGAAACTTGGCACAATAATGTTGTTTTATGATCTATCGCTAGGGTTTGTGTGCTATTGAAGTAGCCCTAAGCAGAGACTGACGAGATTCCCTTTCATTGAAAGGGGTTGCAAAGCTTCCAAAAAGCTACGAGTTTCCTGAAATCTCAGCAAACAATTTTTCACCCAATCTAGATGATACTTGCATGTAGTGATCAGTACACGAATCCCACTTGGCTCACTAAATTTCGTTCTTCTCGGTTAAAACGTTCCTTTGCAGTAACCGTTTTCATGATTAGGTTTCACTCTGTTTTCTCCTATATGGATACATGTATTTGGAACTCTAAATCAAACACGGTTTGTGCTAGCTCTTTGAAACTTGGCACAATAATGTAGTTCCAAGTTCTATCGCTATGGTTTGTGTGCTATTGAAGTAGCCCCAAGCAGAGACTGACGAGAATCCCTTTCATAGAAAGGGGTTGCCAGGCTTCCAAAAAACTGCGAGTATCCTGAAATCTCAGCAAACATTTTTTCACCCAGTCTTGATGATACTTCCATTTAATGATCAGTACACCAATCCCACTTGGCTCACCAAATTTCGTTCTTCTAGGTTAAACCGTTCCTTTGCAGTAATCGTTTTCATATTTAGGTTACACTCTGTTTTCTCCTATATGGATACATGTAGTTGGAACTCTAAATCAAACACGGTTTGTGCTAGCTCTTTGAAACTTGGCACAATAATGTAGTTCCAAGTTCTATCGCTATGGTTTGTGTGCTATTGAAGTAGCCCCAAGCAGAGACTGACGAGAATCCCTTTCATTGAAATGGGTTGCCAAGCTTCCAAAAAA
Organism: Urocitellus parryii; assembly: GCF_045843805.1. Taxonomy (NCBI): domain Eukaryota; kingdom Metazoa; phylum Chordata; class Mammalia; order Rodentia; family Sciuridae; genus Urocitellus; species Urocitellus parryii. The sequence continues at coordinate 1,519 of NW_027553141.1, forward strand.
CTACAAGTTTCCTGAAATCTCAGCAAAGATATTTTCACCCAATCTTGATGATACTTCCATTTAATGATCAGTACACCAATCCCACTTGCTCACCAAATTTCGTTCTTCTAGGTTAAACCGTTCCTTTGCAGTAACTGTTTTCATGTTTAGGTTTCACTCTGTTTTCTCCTATATGGATACATGTAGTTGGAACTCTAAATCAAACACGGTTTGTGCTAGCTCTTTGAAACTTGGCACAATAATGTAGTTCCAAGTTCTGTCGCTATGATTTGTGTGCTTTTGAAGTAGCCCCAAGCAGAGACTGACGAGAATCCCTTTCATTGAAAGGGTTTAAAAAGCTTCCAAAAAATTACGAGTTTCCTGAAATCTCAGCAAACATTTTTTCACCCAATCTTGATGATACTTGCAGGTAGTGATCAGTACACGAATCCCACTTGGCTCACCAAATTTCGTTCTTCTAGGTTAAACCGTTCCTTTGCAGTAACCGTTTTCATGTTTAGGTTTCACTCTGTTTTCTCCTATATGGATACATGTAGTTGGAACTCTAAATCAAACACGGTTTGTGCTAGCTCTTTGAAACTTGGCACAATAATGTAGTTCCAAGTTCTATCGCTATGGTTTGTGTGCTATTGAAGTAGCCCCAAGCAGAGACTGACGAGAATCCCTTTCATAGAAAGGCGTTGCCAGGCTTCCAAAAAACGGCGAGTTTCCTGAAATCTCAGCAAACATTTTTTCACCCAGTCTTGATGATACTTCCATTTAATGATCTGTACACCAATCCCACTTGGCTCACCAAATTTCGTTCTTCTAGGTTAAACCGTTCCTTTGCAGTAATCGTTTTCATATTTAGGTTTCACTCTGTTTTCTCCTATATAGATACATGTAGTTGGAACTCTAAATCAACACGGTTTGTGCTAGCTCTTTGAAACCTGGCACAATAATGTAGTTTCAAGTTCTATCGCTAGGGTTTGTGTGCTATTGAAGTAGCCCCAAGCAGAGACTGACGAGAATCCCTTTCATTGAAAGGGGTTGCCAAGCTTCCAAAAAACTACGAGTTTCCCGAAATCTCAGCAAACATTTTTTCACCCAATCTTGATGATACTTCCATTTAATGATCAGTACACCAATCCTACTTGGTTCACCAAATTTCGTTCTTCTAGGTTAAACCGTTCCTTTCAGTAATCGTTTTCATATTTAGGTTTCACTCTGTTTTCTCCTATATGGATACATGTAGTTGGAACTCTAAATCAAACACGGTTTGTGCTAGCACTTTGAAACTTGGCACAATAATGTAGTTCCAAGTTCTATCGCTATGGTTTGTGTGCTATTGAAATAGACCCAAGCAGAGACTGACGAGAATCCCTTTCATAGAAAGGGGTTGCCAGGCTTCCAAAAAACTGCGAGTATCCTGAAATCTCAGCAAACATTTTTTCACCCAGTCTTGATGATACTTCCATTTAATGATCAGTACACCAATCCCACTTGGCTCACCAAATTTCGTTCTTCTAGGTTAAACCGTTCCTTTGCAGTAATCGTTTTCATATTTAGGTTACACTCTGTTTTCTCCTATATGGATACATGTAGTTGGAACTCTAAATCAAACACGGTTTGTGCTAGCTCTTTGAAACTTGGCACAATAATGTAGTTCCAAGTTCTATCGCTATGGTTTGTGTGCTATTGAAGTAGCCCCAAGCAGAGACTGACGAGAATCCCTTTCATTGAAAGGGGTTGCCAAGCTTCCAAAAAACTACAAGTTTCCTGAAATCTCAGCAAAGATATTTTCACCCAATCTTGATGATACTTCCATTTAATGATCAGTACACCAATCCCACTTGGCTCACCAAATTTCGTTCTTCTAGGTTAAACCGTTCCTTTGCAGTAACTGTTTTCATGTTTAGGTTTCACTCTGTTTTCTCCTATATGGATACATGTAGTTGGAACTCTAAATCAAACACGGTTTGTGCTAGCTCTTTGAAACTTGGCACAATAATGTAGTTCCAAGTTCTGTCGCTATGGTTTGTGTGCTTTTGAAGTAGCCCCAAGCAGAGACTGACGAGAATCCCTTTCATTGAAAGGGGTTATCAAGCTTCCAAAAAACTACGAGTTTCCTGAAATCTCAGCAAACATTTTTTCACCCAATCTTGATGATACTTGCAGGTAGTGATCAGTACACGAATCCCACTTGGCTCACCAAATTTCGTTCTTCTAGGTTAAACCGTTCCTTTGCAGTAACCGTTTTCATGTTTAGGTTTCACTCTGTTTTCTCCTATATGGATACATGTAGTTGGAACTCTAAATCAAACACGGTTTGTGCTAGGTCTTTGAAACTTGGCACAATAATGTAGTTCCAAGTTCTATCGCTATGGTTTGTGTGCTATTGAAGTAGCCCCAAGCAGAGACTGACGAGAATCCCTTTCATAGAAAGGCGTTGCCAGGCTTCCAAAAAACGGCGAGTTTCCTGAAATCTCAGCAAACATTTTTTCACCCAGTCTTGATGATACTTCCATTTAATGATCTGTACACCAATCCCACTTGGCTCACCAAATTTCGTTCTTCTAGGTTAAACCGTTCCTTTGCAGTAATCGTTTTCATATTTAGGTTTCACTCTGTTTTCTCCTATATAGATACATGTAGTTGGAACTCTAAATCAACACGGTTTGTGCTAGCTCTTTGAAACCTGGCACAATAATGTAGTTTCAAGTTCTATCGCTAGGGTTTGTGTGCTATTGAAGTAGCCCCAAGCAGAGACTGACGAGAATCCCTTTCATTGAAAGGGGTTGCCAAGCTTCCAAAAAACTACGAGTTTCCCGAAATCTCAGCAAACATTTTTTCACCCAATCTTGATGATACTTCCATTTAATGATCAGTACACAAATCCTACTTGGTTCACCAAATTTCGTTCTTCTAGGTTAAACCGTTCCTTTGCAGTAATCGTTTTCATATTTAGGTTTCACTCTGTTTTCTCCTATATGGATACATGTAGTTGGAACTCTAAATCAAACACGGTTTGTGCTAGCACTTTGAAACTTGGCACAATAATGTAGTTCCAAGTTCTATCGCTATGGTTTGTGTGCTATTGAAGTAGACCCAAGCAGAGACTGACGAGAATCCCTTTCATAGAAAGGGGTTGCCAGGCTTCCAAAAAACTGCGAGTATCCTGAAATCTCAGCAAACATTTTTTCACCCAGTCTTGATGATACTTCCATTTAATGATCAGTACACCAATCCCACTTGGCTCACCAAATTTCGTTCTTCTAGGTTAAACCGTTCCTTTGCAGTAATCGTTTTCATATTTAGGTTACACTCTGTTTTCTCCTATATGGATACATGTAGTTGGAACTCTAAATCAAACACGGTTTGTGCTAGCTCTTTGAAACTTGGCACAATAATGTAGTTCCAAGTTCTATCGCTATGGTTTGTGTGCTATTGAAGTAGCCCCAAGCAGAGACTGACGAGAATCCCTTTCATTGAAAGGGGTTGCCAAGCTTCCAAAAAACTACAAGTTTCCTGAAATCTCAGCAAAGATATTTTCACCCAATCTTGATGATACTTCCATTTAATGATCAGTACACCAATCCCACTTGGCTCACCAAATTTCGTTCTTCTAGGTTAAACCGTTCCTTTGCAGTAACTGTTTTCATGTTTAGGTTTCACTCTGTTTTCTTCTATATGGATACATGTAGTTGGAACTCTAAATCAAACACGGTTTGTGCTAGCTCTTTGAAACTTGGCACAATAATGTAGTTCCAAGTTCTGTCGCTATGGTTTGTGTGCTTTTGAAGTAGCCCCAAGCAGAGACTGACGAGAATCCCTTTCATTGAAAGGGGTTATCAAGCTTCCAAAAAACTACGAGTTTCCTGAAATCTCAGCAAACATTTTTTCACCCAATCTTGATGATACTTGCAGGTAGTGATCAGTACACGAATCCCACTTGGCTCACCAAATTTCGTTCTTCTAGGTTAAACCGTTCCTTTGCAGTAACCGTTTTCATGTTTAGGTTTCACTCTGTTTTCTCCGATATGGATACATGTAGTTGGAACTCTAAATCAAACACGGTTTGTGCTAGCTCTTTGAAACTTGGCACAATAATGTAGTTCCAAGTTCTATCGCTATGGTTTGTGTGCTATTGAAGTAGCCCCAAGCAGAGACTGACGAGAATCCCTTTCATAGAAAGGCGTTGCCAGGCTTCCAAAAAACGGCGAGTTTCCTGAAATCTCAGCCAACATTTTTTCACCCAGTCTTGATGATACTTCCATTTAATGATCTGTACACCAATCCCACTTGGCTCACCAAATTTCGTTCTTCTAGGTTAAACCGTTCCTTTGCAGTAATCGTTTTCATATTTAGGTTTCACTCTGTTTTCTCCTATATAGATACATGTTGTTGGAACTCTAAATCAACACGGTTTGTGCTAGCTCTTTGAAACCTGGCACAATAATGTAGTTTCAAGTTCTATCGCTAGGGTTTGTGTGCTATTGAAGTAGCCCCAAGCAGAGACTGACGAGAATCCGTTTCATAGAAAGGGGTTGCCAAGCTTCCAAAAAACTACGAGTTTCCCGAAATCTCAGCAAACATTTTTTCACCCAATCTTGATGATACTTCCATTTAATGATCAGTACACCAATCCTACTTGGTTCACCAAATTTCGTTCTTCTAGGTTAAACCGTTCCTTTGCAGTAATCGTTTTCATATTTAGGTTTCACTCTGTTTTCTCCTATATGGATACATGTATTTGGAACTCTAAATCAAACACGGTTTGTGCTAGCACTTTGAAACTTGGCACAATAATGTAGTTCCAAGTTCTATCGCTATGGTTTGTGTGCTATTGAAGTAGACCCAAGCAGAGACTGACGAGAATCCCTTTCATAGAAAGGGGTTGCCAGGCTTCCAAAAAACTGCGAGTATCCTGAAATCTCAGCAAACATTTTTTCACCCAGTCTTGATGATACTTCCATTTAATGATCAGTACACCAATCCCACTTGGCTCACCAAATTTCGTTCTTCTAGGTTAAACCGTTCCTTTGCAGTAATCGTTTTCATATTTAGGTTACACTCTGTTTTCTCCTATATGGATACATGTAGTTGGAACTCTAAATCAAACACGGTTTGTGCTAGCTCTTTGAAACTTGGCACAATAATGTAGTTCCAAGTTCTATCGCTATGGTTTGTGTGCTATTGAAGTAGCCCCAAGCAGAGACTGACGAGAATCCCTTTCATTGAAAGGGGTTGCCAAGCTTCCAAAAAACTACAAGTTTCCTGAAATCTCAGCAAAGATATTTTCACCCAATCTTGATGATACTTCCATTTAATGATCAGTACACCAATCCCACTTGGCTCACCAAATTTCGTTCTTCTAGGTTAAACCGTTCCTTTGCAGTAACTGTTTTCATGTTTAGGTTTCACTCTGTTTTCTCCTATATGGATACATGTAGTTGGAACTCTAAATCAAACACGGTTTGTGCTAGCTCTTTGAAACTTGGCACAATAATGTAGTTCCAAGTTCTGTCGCTATGGTTTGTGTGCTTTTGAAGTAGCCCCAAGCAGAGAAAGACGAGAATCCCTTTCATTGAAAGGGGTTATCAAGCTTCCAAAAAACTACGAGTTTCCTGAAATCTCAGCAAACATTTTTTCACCCAATCTTGATGATACTTGCAGGTAGTGATCAGTACACGAATCCCACTTGGCTCACCAAATTTCGTTCTTCTAGGTTAAACCGTTCCTTTGCAGTAACCGTTTTCATGTTTAGGTTTCACTCTGTTTTCTCCTATATGGATACATGTAGTTGGAACTCTAAATCAAACACGGTTTGTGCTAGCTCTTTGAAACTTGGCACAATAATGTAGTTCCAAGTTCTACCGCTATGGTTTGTGTGCTATTGAAGTAGCCCCAAGCAGAGACTGACGAGAATCCCTTTCATAGAAAGGCGTTGCCAGGCTTCCAAAAAACTGCGAGTTTCCAGAAATCTCAGCAAACATTTTTTCACCCAGTCTTGATGATACTTCCATTTAATGATCAGTACACCAATCCCACTTGGCTCACCAAATTTCGTTCGTCTAGGTTAAACCGTTCCTTTGCAGTAACCGTTTTCATGTTTAGGTTTCACTCTGTTTTCTCCTATATGGATACATGTAGTTGGAACTCTAAATCAAACACGGTTTGTGCTAGCTCTTTGAAACTTGGCACAATAATGTAGTTCCAAGTTCTATCGCTATGGTTTGTGTGCTATTGAAGTAGCCCCAAGCAGAGACTGACGAGAATCCGTTTCATTGAAAGGGGTTGCCAGGCTTCCAAAAAACTGTGAGTTTCCTGAAATCTCAGCAAACATTTTTTCACCCAGTCTTGATGATACTTCCATTTAATGATCAGTACACCAATCCCACTTGGCTCACCAAATTTCGTTCTTCTAGGTTAAACCGTTCCTTTGCAGTAATCGTTTTCATATTTAGGTTTCACTCTGTTTTCTCCTATATAGATACATGTAGTTGGAACTCTAAATCAAACACGGTTTGTGCTAGCTCTTTGAAACTTGGCACAATAATGTTGTTTTATGATCTATCGCTAGGGTTTGTGTGCTATTGAAGTAGCCCTTATCAGAGACTGACGAGAATCCCTTTCATTGAAAGGGGTTGCAAAGCTTCCAAAAAACTACGAGTTTCCTGAAATCTCAGCAAACAATTTTTCACCCAATCTAGATGATACTTGCATGTAGTGATCAGTACACGAATCCCACTTGGCTCACTAAATTTCGTTCTTCTCGGTTAAAACGTTCCTTTGCAGTAACCGTTTTCATGAATTGGTTTCACTCTGTTTTCTCCTATATGGATACATGTAGTTGGAACTCGAAATCAAACACGGTTTGTGCTAGCTCTTTGAAACTTGGCACAATAATGTAGTTCCAAGTTCTATCGCTATGGTTTGTGTGCTATTGAAGTAGCCCCAAGCAGAGACTGACGAGAACCCCTTCATAGAAAGGGGTTGCCAGGCTTCCAAAAAACTGCGAGTATCCTGAAATCTCAGCAAACATTTTTTCACCCAGTCTTGATGATACTTCCATTTAATGATCAGTACACCAATCCCACTTGGCTCACCAAATTTCGTTCTTCTAGGTTAAACCGTTCCTTTGCAGTAATCGTTTTCATGTTTAGGTTTCACTCTGTTTTCTCCTATATGGATACATGTAGTTGGAACTCTAAATCAAACACGGTTTGTGCTAGCTCTTTGAAACTTGGCACAATAATGTAGTTCCAAGTTCTATCGCTATGGTTTGTGTGCTATTGAAGTAGCCCCAAGCAGAGACTGACGAGAATCCCTTTCATTGAAAGGGGTTGCCAAGCTTCCAAAAAACTACAAGTTTCCTGAAATCTCAGCAAAGATTTTTTCACCCAATCTTGATGATACTTCCATTTAATGATCAGTACACCAGTCCCACTTGGCTCACCAAATTTCGTTCTTCTAGGTTAAACCGTTCCTTTGCAGTAACTGTTTTCATATTTAGGTTTCACTCTGTTTTCTCCTATATGGATACATGTAGTTGGAACTCTAAATCAAACACGGTTTGTGCTAGCTCTTTGAAACTTGGCACAATAATGTAGTTCCAAGTTCTGCCGCTATGATTTGTGTGCTTTTGAAGTAGCCCCAAGCAGAGACTGACGAGAATCCCTTTCATTGAAAGGGGTTAACAAGCTTCCAAAAAACTACGAGTTTCCAGAAATCTCAGCAAACATTTTTTCACCCAATCTTGATGATACTTGCATGTAGTGATCAGTACACGAATCCCACTTGGCTCACTAAATTTCGTTCTTCTAGGTTAAAACGTTCCTTTGCAGTAACCGTTTTCATGATTAGGTTTCACTCTGTTTCCTCCTATATGGATACATGTAGTTGGAACTCTAAATCAAACACGGTTTGTGCTAGCTCTTTGAAACTTGGCACAATAATGTAGTTCCAAGTTCTATCACTATGGTTTGTGTGCTATTGAAGTAGCCCCAAGCAGAGACTGACGAGAATCCCTTTCATTGAAAGGGGTTGCCAGGCTTCCAAAAAACTGCGAGTTTACTGTAATCTCAGCAAACATTTTTTCACCCAATCTTGATGATACTTCCATTTAATGATCAGTACACCAATCCCACTTGGCTCACCAAATTTCGTTCTTCTAGGTTAAACCGTTCCTTTGCAGTAACTGTTTTCATGTTTAGGTTTCACTCTGTTTTCTCCTATATAGATACATGTATTTGGAACTCTAAATCAAACATGGTTTGTGCTAGCTCTTTGAAACTTGGCACAATAATGTAGTTCCAAGTTCTATCGCTATGGTTTGTGTGCTATTGAAGTAGCCCCAAGCAGAGACTGACGAGAATCACTTTCATTGAAAGTGGTTGGAGGCTTCTAAAAAACTGCGAGTTTCCTGAAATCTCAGCAAACATTTTTTCACCCAATCTTGATGATACTTCCATTTAATGATCAGTACACCAATCCCACTTGGCTCACCAAATTTCGTTCTTCTAGGTTAAAACGTTCCTTTGCAGTAACCCTTTTCATGTTTAGGTTTCACTCTGTTTTCTCCTATATAGATACGTGTAGTTGGAACTCTAAATCAAACACGGTTTGTGCTAGCTCTTTGAAACTTGGCACAATAATGTAGTTCCAAGTTCTATGGCTATGGTTTGCGTGCTATTGAAGTAGCCCCAAGCAGAGCCTGACGAGAATCCCTTTCATTGAAAGGGGTTGCCAAGCTTCCAAAAAACTGCGAGTTTCCTGAAATCTCAGCAAACATTTTTTCACCCAATCTTGATGATACTTGCAGGTAGTGATCAGTACACGAATCTCACTTGGCTCACTAAATTTCGATCTTCTTGGTTAAACCGTTCCTTTGCAGTAACCGTTTTCATGTTTAGGTTTCACTCTGTTTTCTCCTATATGGATACATGTAGTTGGAACTCTAAATCAAACACGGTTTGTGCTAGCTCTTTGAAACTTGGCACAATAATGTAGTTCCAAGTTCTATCGCTATGGTTTGTGTGCTATTGAAGTAGCCCCAAGCAGAGACTGACGAGAATCCGTTTCATTGAAAGGGGTTGCCAGGCTTCCAAAAAACTGTGAGTTTCCTGAAATCTCAGCAAACATTTTTTCACCCAGTCTTGATGATACTTCCATTTAATGATCAGTACACCAATCCCACTTGGCTCACCAAATTTCGTTCTTCTAGGTTAAACCGTTCCTTTGCAGTAATCGTTTTCATATTTAGGTTTCACTCTGTTTTCTCCTATATAGATACATGTAGTTGGAACTCTAAATCAAACACGGTTTGTGCTAGCTCTTTGAAACTTGGCACAATAATGTTGTTTTATGATCTATCGCTAGGATTTGTGTGCTATTGAAGTAGCCCTTATCAGAGACTGACGAGAATCCCTTTCATTGAAAGGGGTTGCAAAGCTTCCAAAAAACTACGAGTTTCCTGAAATCTCAGCAAACAATTTTTCACCCAATCTAGATGATACTTGCATGTAGTGATCAGTACACGAATCCCACTTGGCTCACTAAATTTCGTTCTTCTCGGTTAAAACGTTCCTTTGCAGTAACCGTTTTCATGAATTGGTTTCACTCTGTTTTCTCCTATATGGATACATGTAGTTGGAACTCGAAATCAAACACGGTTTGTGCTAGCTCTTTGAAACTTGGCACAATAATGTAGTTCCAAGTTCTATCGCTATGGTTTGTGTGCTATTGAAGTAGCCCCAAGCAGAGACTGACGAGAACCCCTTCATAGAAAGGGGTTGCCAGGCTTCCAAAAAACTGCGAGTATCCTGAAATCTCAGCAAACATTTTTTCACCCAGTCTTGATGATACTTCCATTTAATGATCAGTACACCAATCCCACTTGGCTCACCAAATTTCGTTCTTCTAGGTTAAACCGTTCCTTTGCAGTAATCGTTTTCATATTTAGGTTACACTCTGTTTTCTCCTATATGGATACATGTAGTTGGAACTCTAAATCAAACACGGTTTGTGCTAGCTCTTTGAAACTTGGCACAATAATGTAGTTCCAAGTTCTATCGCTATGGTTTGTGTGCTATTGAAGTAGCCCCAAGCAGAGACTGACGAGAATCCCTTTCATTGAAAGGGGTTGCCAAGCTTCCAAAAAACTACAAGTTTCCTGAAATCTCAGCAAAGATTTTTTCACCCAATCTTGATGATACTTCCATTTAATGATCAGTACACCAGTCCCACTTGGCTCACCAAATTTCGTTCTTCTAGGTTAAACCGTTCCTTTGCAGTAACTGTTTTCATGTTTAGGTTTCACTCTGTTTTCTCCTATATGGATACATGTAGTTGGAACTCTAAATCAAACACGGTTTGTGCTAGCTCTTTGAAACTTGGCACAATAATGTAGTTCCAAGTTCTGCCGCTATGATTTGTGTGCTTTTGAAGTAGCCCCAAGCAGAGACTGACGAGAATCCCTTTCATTGAAAGGGGTTAACAAGCTTCCAAAAAACTACGAGTTTCCAGAAATCTCAGCAAACATTTTTTCACCCAGTCTTGATGATACTTCCATTTAATGATCAGTACACCAATCCCACTTGGCTCACCAAATTTCGTTCTTCTAGGTTAAACCGTTCCTTTGCAGTAATCGTTTTCATATTTAGGTTACACTCTGTTTTCTCCTATATGGATACATGTAGTTGGAACTCTAAATCAAACACGGTTTGTGCTAGCTCTTTGAAACTTGGCACAATAATGTAGTTCCAAGTTCTATCGCTATGGTTTGTGTGCTATTGAAGTAGCCCCAAGCAGAGACTGACGAGAATCACTTTCATTGAAAGTGGTTGGAGGCTTCTAAAAAACTGCGAGTTTCCTGAAATCTCAGCAAACATTTTTTCACCCAATCTTGATGATACTTGCAGGTAGTGATCAGTACACGAATCTCACTTGGCTCACTAAATTTCGATCTTCTTGGTTAAACCGTTCCTTTGCAGTAACCGTTTTCATGTTTAGGTTTCACTCTGTTTTCTCCTATATGGATACATGTAGTTGGAACTCTAAATCAAACACGGTTTGTGCTATCTCTTTGAAACTTGGCACAATAATGTAGTTCCAAATTCTATCGCTATGGTTTGTGTGCTTTTGAAGTAGCCCCAAGCAGAGACTGACGAGAATCCCATTCATTGAAAGGGGTTGCCAAGCTTCCAAAAAACTGCGAGTTTCCTGAAATCGCAGCAAACATTTTTTCACCCAATCTTGATGATACTTGCAGGTAGTGATCAGTACACGAATCCCACTTGGCTCACCAAATTTCGTTCTTCTAGGTTAAACCGTTCCTTTGCAGTAACCGTTTTCATGTTTAGGTTTCACTCTGTTTTCTCCTATATGGATACATGTAGTTGGAACTCTAAATCAAACACGGTTTGTGCTAGCTCTTTGAAACTTGGCACAATAATGTAGTTCCAAGTTCTATCGCTATGGTTTGTGTGCTATTGAAGTAGCCCCAAGCAGAGACTGACGAGAATCCCTTTCATTGAAAGGGGTTGCCAAGCTTCCAAAAAACTGCGAGTTTCCTGAAATCTCAGCAAACATTTTTTCACCCAATCTTGATGATACTTCCATTTAATGATCAGTACACCATCCCACTTGGCTCACCAAATTTCGTTCTTCTAGTTTAAAAAGTTCCTTTGCCATAACCGTTTTCATGTTTAGGTTTCACTCTGTTTTCTCCTATATGGATACATGTAGTTGGAACTCTAAATCAAACACGGTTTGTGCTAGCTCTTTGAAACTTGGCACCAATAATGTAGTTCCAAGTTCTATCGCTATGGTTTGTGTGCTATTGAAGTAGCCCCAAGCAGAGACTGACGAGAATCCCTATCATGGAAAGGGGTAGCCAGGCTTCCAAAAAACTGCGAGTTTCCTGAAATCTCAGCAAACATTTTTTCACCCAGTCTTGATGATAATTCCATTTAATGATCAGTACACCAATCCCACTTGGCTCACCAAATTTCGTTCTTCTAGGTTAAACCGTTTCTTTACAGTAATCGTTTTCATATTTAGGTTTCACTCTGTTTTCTCCTATGTAGAATCATGTATTTGGAACTCTAAATCAAACACGGTTTGTGCTAGCTCTTTGAAACTTGGCACAATAATGTAGTTCCAAGTTCTATCGCTATGGTTTTTATGCTATTGAAGTAGCCCCAAGCAGAGACTGATGAGAATCCCTTTCATTGAAAGGGGTTGCCAAGCTTCCAAAAAACTGCGAGTTTCCTGAAATCTCAGCAAACATTTTTTCACCCAATCTTTATGATACTTGCAGGGAGTGATCAGTACACGAATCTCACTTGGCTCACTAAATTTCGTTCTTCTAGGTTAAACCGTTCCTTTGCAGTAACCGTTTTCATGTTTAGGTTTCACTCTGTTTTCTCCTATATGGATACATGTAGTTGGAACTCTAAATCAAACACGGTTTGTGCTAGCTCTTTGAAACTTGGCACAAGAATATAGTTCCAAGTTCTATCGCTATGGTTTGTGTGCTATTGAAGTAGCCCCAAGCAGAGACTTACGAGAATCCGTTTCATTGAAAGGGGTTATCAAGGTTCCAAAAAACTACGAGTTTCCTGAAATCTCAGCAAACATTTTTTCACCCAATCTTGATGATACTTCCATTTAATGATCAGTACACAAATCCCACTTGGCTCACCAAATTTCGTTCTTCTAGGTTAAACCGTTCCTTTGCAGTAACCGTTTTCATGTTTAGGTTTCACTCTGTTTTCTCCTATATGGATACATGTAGTTGGAACTCTAAATCAAACACGGTTTGTGCTAGCTCTTTGAAACTTGGCACAATAATGTAGTTCCAAGTTCTGTCGCTATGATTTGTGTGCTTTTGAAGTAGCCCCAAGCAGAGACTGACGAGAATCCCTTTCATTGAAAGGGGATATCAAGCTTCCAAAAAACTATGAGTTTCCTGAAATCTCAGCAAACATTTTTTCACCCAATCTTGATGATACTTGCAGGTAGTGATCAGTACACGAATCCCACTTGGCTCACCAAATTTCGTTCTTCTAGGTTAAACCGTTCCTTTGGTTCCTTTGCAGTAACCGTTTTCATGTTTAGGTTTCACTCTGTTTTCTCCTATATGGATACATGTAGTTGGAACTCTAAATCAAACACGGTTTGTGCTAGCTCTTTGAAACTTGGCACAATAATGTAGTTCCAAGTTCTATCGCTAAGGTTTGTGTGCTATTGAAGTAGCCCCAAGCAGAGACTGACGAGAATCCCTTTCATTGAAAGGGGTTGCCAGGCTTCCAAAAAACTGCGAGTTTCCTGAAATCTCAGCAAACATTTTTTCACCCAATCTTGATGATACTTCCATTTAATGATCAGTACACCAATCCCACTTGGCTCACCAAATTTCGTTCTTCTAGGTTAAACCGTTCCTTTGCAGTAACTGTTTTCATGTTTAGGTTTCACTCTGTTTTCTCCTATATAGATACATGTAGTTGGAACTCTAAATCAAACACGGTTTGTGCTAGCTCTTTGAAACTTGGCACAATAATGTTGTTTTATGATCTATCGCTAGGGTTTGTGTGCTATTGAAGTAGCCCCAAGCAGAGACTGACGAGAATCCCTTTCATTGAAAGGGTTGCAAAGCTTCCAAAAAACTACGAGTTTCCTGAAATCTCAGCAAACATTTTTTCACCCAATCTTGATGATACTTCCATTTAATGATCAGTACACCAATCCCACTTGGCTCACCAAATTTCGTTCTTCTAGGTTAAACCGTTCCTTTGCAGTAACTGTTTTCATGTTTAGGTTTCACTCTGTTTTCTCCTATATGGATACATGTAGTTGGAACTCTAAATCAAACACGGTTTGTGCTAGCTCTTTGAAACTTGGCACAATAATGTAGTTCCAAGTTCTGTCGCTATGATTTGTGTGCTTTTGAAGTAGCCCCAAGCAGAGACTGACGAGAATCCCTTTCATTGAAAGGGGTTAACAAGCTTCCAAAAAACTACGAGTTTCCTGAAATCTCAGCAAACATTTTTTCACCCAATCTTGATGATACTTGCAGGTAGTGTTCAGTACACGAATCCCACTTGGCTCACCAAATTTAGTTCTTCTAGGTTAAACCGATCCTTTGCAGTAACCGTTTTCATGTTTAGGTTTCACTCTGTTTTCTCCTATATGGATACATGTAGTTGGAACTCTAAATCAAACACGGTTTGTGCTAGCTCTTTGAAACTTGGCACAATAATGTAGTTCCAAGTTCTATCGCTATGGTTTGTGTGCTATTGAAGTAGCCCCAAGCAGAGACTGACGAGAATCCCTTTCATTGGGGTTGCCAAGCTTCCAAAAAACTACGAGTTTCCCGAAATCTCAGCAAACATTTTTTCACCCAATCTTGATGATACTTCCATTTAATGATCAGTACACCAATCCTACTTGGTTCACCAAATTTCGTTCTTCTAGGTTAAACCGTTCCTTTGCAGTAACCGTTTTCATGTTTAGGTTTCACTCCGTTTTCTCCTATATGGATACATGTAGTTGGAACTCTAAATCAAACATGGTTTGTGCTAGCTCTTTGAAACTTGGCACAATAATGTAGTTCCAAGTTCTATCGCTATGGTTTGTGTGCTATTGAAGTACCCCAAGCCGACACTGACGAGAACCCCTTTCATTGAAAGGGGTTGCCAAGCTTCCAAAAAACTACGAGTTTCCTGAAATCTCAGCAAACAATTTTTCACCCAATCTTGATGATACTTGCATGTAGTGATCAGTACACGAATCCACTTGGCTCACTAAATTTCGTTCTTCTAGGTTAAAACGTTCCTTTGCAGTAACCGTTTTCATGATTAGGTTTCATTCTGTTTTCTCCTATATGGATACATGTATTTGGAACTCTAAATCAAACACGGTTTGTGCTAGCTCTTTGAAACTTGGCACAATAATGTAGTTCCAAGTTCTATCGCTATGGTTTGTGTGCTATTGAAGTAGCCCCAAGCAGAGACTGACGAGAATCCCTTCATAGAAAGGCGTTGCCAGGCTTCCAAAAAACGGCGAGTTTCCTGAAATCTCAGCAAACATTTTTTCACCCAGTCTTGATGATACTTCCATTTAATGATCTGTACACCAATCCCACTTGGCTCACCAAATTTCGTTCTTCTAGGTTAAACCGTTCCTTTGCAGTAATCGTTTTCATATTTAGGTTTCACTCTGTTTTCTCCTATATAGATACATGTAGTGGGAACTCTAAATCAACACGGTTTGTGCTAGCTCTTTGAAACCTGGCACAATAATGTAGTTTCAAGTTCTATCGCTAGGGTTTGTGTGCTATTGAAGTAGCCCCAAGCAGAGACTGACGAGAATCCCTCTCATTGAAAGGGGTTGCCAAGCTTCCAAAAAACTACGAGTTTCTGAAATCTCAGCAAACATTTTTTCACCCAATCTTGATGATACTTCCATTTAATGATCAGTACACCAATCCCACTTGGCTCACCAACTTTCGTTCTTCAAGGTTAAACTGTTCCTTTGCAGTAACCGTTTTCATGTTTAGGTTTCACTCTGTTTTCTCCTATATGGATACATGTAGTTGGAACTCTAAATCAAACACGGTTTGTGCTAGCTCTTTGAATCTTGGCACAATAATGTAGTTCCAAGTTCTATCGCTATGGTTTGTGTGCTATTGAAGTAGCCCCAAGCAGAGACTGACGAGAATCCCTTTCATTGAAAGGGGTTGCCAGGCTTCCAAAAAACTGCGAGTTTACTGTAATCTCAGCAAACATTTTTTCACCCAATCTTGATGATACTTCCATTTAATGATCAGTACACCAATCCCACTTGGCTCACCAAATTTCGTTCTTCTAGGTTAAACCGTTCCTTTGCAGTAACTGTTTTCATGTTTAGGTTTCACTCTGTTTTCTCCTATATAGATACATGTATTTGGAACTCTAAATCAAACATGGTTTGTGCTAGCTCTTTGAAACCTGGCACAATAATGTAGTTTCAAGTTCTATCGCTAGGGTTTGTGTGCTATTGAAGTAGCCCCAAGCAGAGACTGACGAGAATCACTCTCATTGAAAGGGGTTGCCACGCTTCCAAAAAACTACGAGTTTCCTGAAATCTCAGCAAACATTTTTTCATCCAATCTTGATGATACTTCCATTTAATGATCAGTACACCAATCCCACTTGGCTCACCAAATTTCGTTCTTCTAGGTTAAACTGTTCCTTTGCAGTAACCGTTTTCATGTTTAGGTTTCACTCTGTTTTCTCCTATATGGATACATGTAGTTGGAACTCTAAATCAAACACGGTTTGTGCTAGCTCTTTGAAACTTGGCACAATAATGTAGTTCCAAGTTCTATCGCTATGGTTTGTGTGCTATTGAAGTAGCCCCAAGCAGAGACTGACGAGAATCCCTTTCATTGAAAGGGGTTGCAGGCTTCCAAAAAACTGCGAGTTTACTGTAATCTCAGCAAACATTTTTTCACCCAATCTTGATGATACTTCCATTTAATGATCAGTACACCAATCCCACTTGGCTCACCAAATTTCGTTCTTCTAGGTTAAACCGTTCCTTTGCAGTAACTGTTTTCTGTTTAGGTTTCACTCTGTTTTCTCCTATATAGATACATGTATTTGGAACTCTAAATCAAACATGGTTTGTGCTAGCTCTTTGAAACTTGGCACAATAATGTAGTTCCAAGTTCTATCGCTATGGTTTGTGTGCTATTGAAGTAGCCCCAAGCAGAGACTGACGAGAATCACTTTCATTGAAAGTGGTTGGAGGCTTCCAAAAAACTGCGAGTTTCCTGAAATCTCAGCAAACATTTTTTCACCCAATCTTGATGATACTTCCATTTAATGATCAGTACACCAATCCCACTTGGCTCACCAAATTTCGTTCTTCTAGGTTAAAACGTTCCTTTGCAGTAACCCTTTTCATGTTTAGGTTTCACTCTGTTTTCTCCTATATAGATACGTGTAGTTGGAACTCTAAATCAAACACGGTTTGTGCTAGCTCTTTGAAACTTGGCACAATAATGTAGTTCCAAGTTCTATCGCTATGGTTTGTGTGCTATTGAAGTAGCCCCAAGCAGAGCCTGACGAGAATCCCTTTCATTGAAAGGGGTTGCCAAGCTTCCAAAAAACTGCGAGTTTCCTGAAATCTCAGCAAACATTTTTTCACCCAATCTTGATGATACTTGCAGGTAGTGATCAGTACACGAATCTCACTTGGCTCACTAAATTTCGTTCTTCTTGGTTAAACCGTTCCTTTGCAGTAACCGTTTTCCTGTTTAGGTTTCACTCTGTTTTCTCCTATATGGATACATGTAGTTGGAACTCTAAATCAAACACGGTTTTTGCTAGCTCTTTGAAACTTGGCACAATAATGTTGTTTATGATCTATCGCTAGGGTTTGTGTGCTATTGAAGTAGCCCAAGCAGAGACTGACGACAATCCCTTTCATTGAAAGGGGTTGCAAAGCTTCCAAAAAACTACGAGTTTCCTGAAATCTCAGCAAACAATTTTTCACCCAATCTAGATGATACTTGCATGTAGTGATCAGTACACGAATCCCACTTGGCTCACTAAATTTCGTTCTTCTCGGTTAAAACGTTCCTTTGCAGTAACCGTTTTCATGATTAGGTTTCACTCTGTTTTCTCCTATATGGATACATGTAGTTGGAACTCTAAATCAAACACGGTTTGTGCTAGCTCTTTGAAACTTGGCACAATAATGTAGTTCCAAGTTCTATCGCTATGGTTTGTGTGCTATTGAAGTAGCCCCAAGCAGAGACTGACGAGAATCCCTTTCATTTAATGGGGTTGCCAGGCTTCCAAAAAACTGCGAGTATCCTGAAATCTCAGCAAACATTTTTTCACCCAGTCTTGATGATACTTCCATTTAATGATCAGTACACCAATCCCACTTGGCTCACCAAATTTCGTTCTTCTAGGTTAAACCGTTCCTTTGCAGTAATCGTTTTCATATTTAGGTTACACTCTGTTTTCTCCTATATGGATACATGTAGTTGGAACTCTAAATCAAACACGGTTTGTGCTAGCTTTTGAAACTTGGCACAATAATGTAGTTCCAAGTTCTATCGCTATGGTTTGTGTGCTATTGAAGTAGCCCCAAGCAGAGACTGACGAGAATCCCTTTCATTGAAAGGGGTTGCCAAGCTTCCAAAAAACTACGAGTTTCCGAAATCTCAGCAAACATTTTTTCACCCAATCTTGATGATACTTCCATTTAATGATCAGTACACCAATCCTACTTGGTTCACCAAATTTCGTTCTTCTAGGTTAAACCGTTCCTTTGCAGTAACCGTTTTCATGTTTAGGTTTCACTCTGTTTTCTCCTATATGGATACATGTAGTTGGAACTCTAAATCAAACACGGTTTGTGCTAGCTCTTTGAAACTTGGCACAATAATGTAGTTCCAAGTTCTATCGCTATGGTTTGTGTGCTATTGAAGTACCCCAAGCAGACACTGACGAGAACCCCTTTCATTGAAAGGGGTTGCCAAGCTTCCAAAAAACTACGAGTTTCCTGAAATCTCAGCAAACAATTTTTCACCCAATCTTGATGATACTTGCATGTAGTGATCAGTACACGAATCCCACTTGGCTCACTAAATTTCGTTCTTCTAGGTTAAAACGTTCCTTTGCAGTAACCGTTTTCATGATTAGGTTTCACTCTGTTTTCTCCTATATGGATACATGTAGTTGGAACTCTAAATCAAACACGGTTTGTGCTAGCTCTTTGAAACTTGGCACAATAATGTAGTTCCAAGTTCTATCGCTATGGTTTGTGTGCTATTGAAGTAGCCCCAAGCAGAGACTGACGAGAATCCCTTTCATAGAAAGGCGTTGCCAGGCTTCCAAAAAACGGCGAGTTTCCTGAAATCTCAGCAAACATTTTTTCACCCAGTCTTGATGATACTTCCATTTAATGATCTGTACACCAATCCCACTTGGCTCACCAAATTTCGTTCTTCTAGGTTAAACCGTTCCTTTGCAGTAATCGTTTTCATATTTAGGTTTCACTCTGTTTTCTCCTATATAGATACATGTAGTTGGAACTCTAAATCATCACGGTTTGTGCTAGCTCTTTGAAACCTGGCACAATAATGTAGTTTCAAGTTCTATCGCTAGGGTTTGTGTGCTATTGAAGTAGCCCCAAGCAGAGACTGACGAGAATCCCTCTCATTGAAAGGGGTTGCCAAGCTTCCAAAAAACTACGAGTTTCCTGAAATCTCAGCAAACATTTTTTCACCCAATCTTGATGATACTTCCATTTAATGATCAGTACACCAATCCCACTTGGCTCACCAAATTTCGTTCTTCTAGGTTAAACTGTTCCTTTGCAGTAACCGTTTCAGTTTAGGTTTCACTCTGTTTTCTCCTATATGGATACATGTAGTTGGAACTCTAAATCAAACACGGTTTGTGCTAGCTCTTTGAAACTTGGCACAATAATGTAGTTCCAAGTTCTATCTTTATGGTTTCTGTGCTATTGAAGTAGCCCCAAGCAGAGACTGACGAGAATCCCATTCATTGAAAGGGGTTGCCAGGCTTCCAAAAAACTGCGAGTTTACTGTAATCTCAGCAAACATTTTTTCACCCAATCTTGATGATACTTCCATTTAATGATCAGTACACCAATCCCACTTGGCTCACCAAATTTCGTTCTTCTAGGTTAAACCGTTTCTTTGCAGTAACTGTTTTCATGTTTAGGTTTCACTGTGTTTTCTCCTATATAGATACATGTATTTGGAACTCTAAATCAAACATGGTTTGTGCTAGCTCTTTGAAACTTGGCACAATAATGTAGTTCCAAGTTCTATCGCTATGGTTTGTGTGCTATTGAAGTAGCCCCAAGCAGAGACTGACGAGAATCACTTTCATTGAAAGTGGTTGGAGGCTTCCAAAAAACTGCGAGTTTCCTGAAATCTCAGCAAACATTTTTTCACCCAAACTTGATGATACTTCCATTTAATGATCAGTACACCAATCCCACTTGGCTCACCAAATTTCGTTCTTCTAGGTTAAAACGTTCCTTTGCAGTAACCCTTTTCATGTTTAGGTTTCACTCTGTTTTCTCCTATATAGATACGTGTAGTTGGAACTCTAAATCAAACACGGTTTGTGCTAGCTCTTTGAAACTTGGCACAATAATGTAGTTCCAAGTTCTATCGCTATGGTTTGTGTGCTATTGAAGTAGCCCCAAGCAGAGACTGACGAGAATCCCTTTAATTGAAAGGGGTTGCCAAGCTTCCAAAAAACTGCGAGTTTCCTGAAATCTCAGCAAACATTTTTTCACCCAATCTTGATGATACTTGCAGGTAGTGATCAGTACACGAATCCCACTTGGCTCACCAAATTTCGTTCTTCTAGGTTAAACCGTTCCTTTGCAGTAACCGTTTTCATGTTTAGGTTTCACTCTGTTTTCTCCTATATGGATACATGTAGTTGGAACTCTAAATCAAACACGGTTTGTGCTAGCTCTTTGAAACTTGGCACAATAATGTAGTTCCAAGTTCTATCGCTATGGTTTGTGTGCTATTGAAGTAGCCCCAAGCAGAGACTGACGAGAATCCCTTTCATTGAAAGGGGTTGCCAAGCTTCCAAAAAACTACGAGTTTCCTGAAATCTCAGCAAATATTTTTTCACCCAATCTTGATGATACTTCCATTTAATGATCAGTACACCATCCCACTTGGCTCACCAAATTTCGTTCTTCTAGGTTAAAAAGTTCCTTTGCCGTAACCGTTTTCATGTTTAGGTTTCACTCTGTTTTCTCCTATATGGATACATGTAGTTGGAACTCTAAATCAAACACGGTTTGTGCTAGCTCTTTGAAACTTGGCACAATAATGTAGTTCCAAGTTCTATCGCTATGGTTTGTGTGCTATTGAAGTAGCCCCAAGCAGAGACTGACGAGAATCCCTATCATGGAAAGGGGTTGCCAGGCTTCCAAAAAACTGCGAGTTTCCTGAAATCTCAGCAAACATTTTTTCACCCAGTCTTGATGATAATTCCATTTAATGATCAGTACACCAATCCCACTTGGCTCACCAAATTTCGTTCTTCTAGGTTAAACCGTTTCTTTGCAGTAATCGTTTTCATATTTAGGTTTCACTCTGTTTTCTCCTATGTAGATACATGTATTTGGAACTCTAAATCAAAAACGGTTTGTGCTAGCTCTTTGAAACTTGGCACAATAATGTAGTTTCAAGTTCTATCGCTAGGGTTTGTGTGCTATTGAAGTAGCCCCAAGCAGAGACTGACGAGAATCCAGAATCCCTTTCATTGAAAGGGGTTGCCAAGCTTCCAAAAAACTACGAGTTTCCAGAAATCTCAGCAAACATTTTTTCACCCAATCTTGATGATACTTCCATTTAATGATCAGTACACCAATCCCACTTGGCTCACCAAATTTCGTTCTTCTAGGTTAAACCGTTCCTTTGCAGTAATCGTTTTCATGTTTAGGTTTCACTCTGTTTTCTCCTATATGGATACATGTAGTTGGAACTCTAAATCAAACACGGTTTGTGCTAGCTCTTTGAAACTTGGCACAATAATATAGTTCCAATTTCTATCGCTATTATTTGTGTGCTATTGAAGTAGCCCCAAGCAGAGAATGACGAGAATCACTTTCATTGAAAGGGATTGTCAAGCTTCCAAAAAACTACGAGTTTCCCGAAATCTCAGCAAACATTTTTTCACCCAATCTTGATGATACTTCCATTTAATGGTCAGTACACCAATCCCACTTGGCTCACCAAATTTCATTCTTCTAGGTTAAACCGTTCCTTTGCAGTAACCGTTTTCATGTTTAGGTTTCACTCTGTTTTCTCCTATATGGATACATGTAGTTGGAACTCTAAATGAAACACGGTTTGTGC
Source organism: Urocitellus parryii (assembly GCF_045843805.1). Taxonomy (NCBI): domain Eukaryota; kingdom Metazoa; phylum Chordata; class Mammalia; order Rodentia; family Sciuridae; genus Urocitellus; species Urocitellus parryii. The sequence goes on from NW_027553141.1 coordinate 23,420, forward strand.
TAGCTCTTTGAAACTTGGCACAATAATGTAGTTCCAAGTTCTATCGCTATGGTTTGTGTGCTATTGAAGTAGCCCCAAGCAGAGACTGACGAGAATCACTTTCATTGAAAGTGGTTGGAGGCTTCCAAAAAACTGCGAGTTTCCTGAAATCTCAGCAAATATTTTTTCACCCAATCTTGATGATACTTCCATTTAATGATCAGTACACCAATCCCACTTGGCTCACCAAATTTCGTTCTTCTAGGTTAAACCGTTCCTTTGCAGTAACCCTTTTCATGTTTAGGTTACACTCTGTTTTCTCCTATATAGATACATGTAGTTGGAAGTCTAAATCAAACACGGTTTGTGCTAGCTCTTTGAAACTTGGCACAATAATGTAGTTCCAAGTTCTATCGCTATGGTTTGTGTGCTATTGAAGTAGCCCCAAGCAGAGACTGACGAGAATCCCTTTCATTGAAAGGGATTGCCAAGCTACCAAATAATTACGAGTTTCCTGAAATCTCAGCTAACATTTTTTTCACCCAATCTTGATGATACTTCCATTTAATGATCAGTACACCAATCCCACTTGGCTCACCAAATTTCGTTCTTCTAGGTTAAACCGTTTATTTGCAGTAACCATTTTCATGTTTACGTTTCACTCTGTTTTCTCCTATATGGATACATGTAGTTGGAACTCTAAATCAAACACAGTTTGTGCTAGCTCTTTGAAACTTGGCACAATAATGTAGTTCCAAGTTCTATCGCTATGGTTTGTGTGCTATTGAAGTAGCCCAAGCAGAGACTGACGAGAAACCCTTTCATTGAAAGGGGTTGCCAAGCTTCCAAAAAACTACGAGTTTCCTGAAATCTCAGCAAACATTTTTTCACCCAATCTTGATGATACTTCTATTTAATAATCAGTACACCAATCCCACTTGGCTCACCAAATTTCGTTCTTCTAGGTTAAACCGTTCCTTTGCAGTAACCGTTTTCCTGTTTAGGTTTCACTCTGTTTTCTCCTATATAGATACATGTAGTTGGAACTCTAAATCAAACACGGTTTGTGCTAGCTCTTTGAAACTTGGCACAATAATGTAGTTCCAAGTTCTATCGCTATGGTTTGTGTGCTATTGAAGTAGCCCCAAAGAGAGACTGACGAGAATCCCTTTCATTGAAAGGGGTTGGATGCTTCCAAAAAACTGCGAGTATCCAGAAATCTCAGCAAACATTTTTTCATCCAGTCTTGATGATACTTCCATTTAATGATCAGTACACCAATCCCACTTGGCTCACCAAATTTCGTTCTTCTAGGTTAAACCGTTCCTTTGCAGTAACTGTTTTCATGTTTAGGTTTCACTCTGTTTTCTCCTATATGGATACATGTAGTTGGCACTCTAAATCAAACACGGTTTGTGCTAGCTCTTTGAAACTTGGCACAATAATGTAGTTCCAAGTTCTATCGATATGGTTTGTGTGCTATTGAAGTAGCCCCAAGCAGAGACTGACGAGAATCCCTTTCATTGAAAGGGGTTGCCAAGCTTCCAAAAAACTACGAGTTTCCTGAAATCTCAGCAAACATTTTTTCACCCAATCTTGATGATACTTCCATTTAATGATCAGTACACCATCCCACTTGGCTCACCAAATTTCGTTCTTCTAGGTTAAACCGTTCCTTTGCAGTAACCGTTTTCATGTTTAGGTTTCACTCTGTTTTCTCCTATATGGATACATGTAGTTGGAACTCTAAATCAAACACGGTTTGTGCTAGCTCTTTGAAACTTGGCACAAGAATGTAGTTCCAAGTTCTATCGCTATGGTTTGTGTGCTATTGAAGTAGCCCCAAGCAGAGACTGACGAGAATCCCTATCATGGAAAGGGGTTGCCAGGCTTCCAAAAAACTACGAGTTTCCTGAAATCTCAGCAAACATTTTTTCACCCAGTCTTGATGATAATTCCATTTAATGATCAGTACACCAATCCCACTTGGCTCACCAAATTTCGTTCTTCTAGGTTAAACCGTTCCTTTGCAGTAATCGTTTTCATATTTAGGTTTCACTCTGTTTTCTCCTATATAGATACATGTAGTTGGAACTCTAAATCAAACACGGTTTGTGCTAGCTCTTTGAAACTTGGCACAATAATGTAGTTTCAAGTTCTATCGCTAGGGTTTGTGTGCTATTGAAGTAGCCCCAAGCAGAGACTGACGAGAATCCCTTTCATTGAAAGGGGTTGCCAAGCTTCCAAAAAACTACGAGTTTCCAGAAATCTCAGCAAACATTTTTTCACCCAATCTTGATGATACTTCCATTTAATGATCAGTACACCAATCCCACTTGGCTCACCAAATTTCGTTCTTCTAGGTTAAACCGTTCCTTTGCAGTAATCGTTTTCATATTTAGGTTTCACTCTGTTTTCTCCTATATGGATACATGTAGTTGGAACTCTAAATCAAACACGGTTTGTGCTAGCTCTTTGAAACTTGGCACAATAATATAGTTCCAATTTCTATCGCTATTATTTGTGTGCTATTGAAGTAGCCCCAAGCAGAGACTGAGGAGAATCCCTTTCATTGAAAGGGATTGTCAAGCTTCCAAAAACTACGAGTTTCCCGAAATCTCAGCAAACATTTTTTCACCCAATCTTGATGATACTTCCATTTAATGGTCAGTACACCAATCCCACTTGGCTCACCAAATTTCGTTCTTCTAGGTTAAAACGTTCCTTTGCAGTAACCGTTTTCATGTTTAGGTTTCACTCTGTTTTCTCCTATATAGATACATGTAGTTGGAACTCTAAATGAAACACGGTTTGTGCTAGCTCTTTGAAACTTGGCACACTAATGTAGTTCCAAGTTCTATCGCTATGGTTTGTGTGCTATTGAAGTAGCCCCAAGCAGAGACTGACGAGAATCACTTTCATTGAAAGTGGTTGGAGGCTTCCAAAAAACTGCGAGTTTCCTGAAATCTCAGCAAATATTTTTTCACCCAATCTTGATGATACTTCCATTTAATGATCAGTACACCAATCCCACTTGGCTCACCAAATTTCGTTCTTCTAGGTTAAACCGTTCCTTTGCAGTAACCCTTTTCATGTTTAGGTTTCACTCTGTTTTCTCCTATATAGATACATGTAGTTGGAACTCTAAATCAAACACGGTTTGTACTAGCTCTTTGAAACTTGGCACAATAATGTAGTTCCAAGTTCTATCGCTAGGGTTTGTGTGCTATTGAAGTAGCCCCAAGCAGAGACTGACGAGAATCCCTTTCATTGAAAGGGGTTGCCAAGCTTCCAAAAAACTGCGAGTTTCCTGAAATCTCAGCAAACATTTTTTTCACCCAATCTTGATGATACTTGCAGGTAGTGATCAGTACACGAATCTCACTTGGCTCACTAAATTTCGTTCTTCTTGGTTAAACCGTTCCTTTGCAGTAACCGTTTTCATGTTTAGGTTTCACTCTGTTTTCTCCTATATGGATACATGTAGTTGGAACTCTAAATAAAACACGGTTTTTGCTAGCTCTTTTAAACTTGGCACAATAATGTAGTTCCAAGTTCTATCGCTATGGTTTGTGTGCTATTGAAGTAGCCCCAAGCAGAGACTGACGAGAATCCCATTCATTGAAAGGGGTTGCCAAGCTTCCAAAAAACTGCGAGTTTCCTGAAATCGCAGCAAACATTTTTTCACCCAATCTTGATGATACTTGCAGGTAGTGATCAGTACACGAATCCCACTTGGCTCACCAAATTTCGTTCTTCTAGGTTAAACCGTTCCTTTGCAGTAACCGTTTTCATGTTTAGGTTTCACTCTGTTTTCTCCTATATGGATACATGTAGTTGGAACTCTAAATGAAACACGGTTTGTGCTAGCTCTTTGAAACTTGGCACACTAATGTAGTTCCAAGTTCTATCGCTATGGTTTGTGTGCTATTGAAGTAGCCCCAAGCAGAGACTGACGAGAATCCCTATCATGGAAAGGGTTTGCCAGGCTTCCAAAAAACTGCGAGTTTCCTGAAATCTCAGCAAACATTTTTTCACCCAGTCTTGATGATAATTCCATTTAATGATCAGTACACCAATCCCACTTGGCTCACCAAATTTCGTTCTTCTAGGTTAAACCGTTTCTTTGCAGTAATCGTTTTCATATTTAGGTTTCACTCTGTTTTATCCTATGTAGATACATGTATTTGGAACTCTAAATCAAAACGGTTTGTGCTAGCTCTTTGAAACTTGGCACAATAATGTAGTTTCAAGTTCTATCGCTAGGGTTTGTGTGCTATTGAAGTAGCCCCAAGCAGAGACTGACGAGAATCCCTTTCATTGAAAGGGGTTGCCAAGCTTCCAAAAAACTACGAGTTTCCAGAAATCTCAGCAAACATTTTTTCACCCAATCTTGATGATACTTCCATTTAATGATCAGTACACCAATCCCACTTGGCTCACCAAATTTCGTTCTTCTAGGTTAAACCGTTCCTTTGCAGTAATCGTTTTCATGTTTAGGTTTCACTCTGTTTTCTCCTATATGGATACATGTAGTTGGAACTCTAAATCAAACACGGTTTGTGCTAGCTCTTTGAAACTTGGCACAATAATATAGTTCCAATTTCTATCGCTATTATTTGTGTGCTATTGAAGTAGCCCCAAGCAGAGACTGACGAGAATCCCTTTCATTGAAAGGGATTGTCAAGCTTCCAAAAAACTACGAGTTTCCCGAAATCTCAGCAAACATTTTTTCACCCAATCTTGATGATACTTCCATTTAATGGTCAGTACACCAATCCCACTTGGCTCACCAAATTTCATTCTTCTAGGTTAAACCGTTCCTTTGCAGTAACCGTTTTCATGTTTAGGTTTCACTCTGTTTTCTCCTATATGGATACATGTAGTTGGAACTCTAAATGAAACACGGTTTGTGCTAGCTCTTTGAAACTTGGCACAATAATGTAGTTCCAAGTTCTATCGCTATGGTTTGTGTGCTATTGAAGTAGCCCCAAGCAGAGACTGACGAGAATCACTTTCATTGAAAGTGGTTGGAGGCTTCCAAAAAACTGCGAGTTTCCTGAAATCTCAGCAAATATTTTTTCACCCAATCTTGATGATACTTCCATTTAATGATCAGTACACCAATCCCACTTGGCTCACCAAATTTCGTTCTTCTAGGTTAAACCGTTCCTTTGCAGTAACCCTTTTCATGTTTAGGTTTCACTCTGTTTTCTCCTATATAGATACATATAGTTGGAACTCTAAATCAAACACGGTTTGTGCTAGCTCTTTGAAACTTGGCACAATAATGTAGTTCCAAGTTCTATCGCTATGGTTTGTGTGCTATTGAAGTAGCCCCAAGCAGAGACTGACGAGAATCCCTTTCATTGAAAGGGGTTGCCAAGCTACCAAATAATTACGAGTTTCCTGAAATCTCAGCTAACATTTTTTCACCCAATCTTGATGATACTTCCATTTAATGATCAGTACACCAATCCCACTTGGCTCACCAAATTTCGTTCTTCTAGGTTAAACCGTTTATTTGCAGTAACCATTTTCATGTTTACGTTTCACTCTGTTTTCTCCTATATGGATACATGTAGTTGGAACTCTAAATCAAACACAGTTTGTGCTAGCTCTTTGAAACTTGGCACAATAATGTAGTTCCAAGTTCTATCGCTATGGTTTGTGTGCTATTGAAGTAGCCCCAAGCAGAGACTGACGAGAAACCCTTTCATTGAAAGGGGTTGCCAAGCTTCCAAAAAACTACGAGTTTCCTGAAATCTCAGCAAACATTTTTTCCCCAATCTTGATGATACTTCTATTTAATAATCAGTACACCAATCCCACTTGGCTCACCAAATTTCGTTCTTCTAGGTTAAACCGTTCCTTTGCAGTAACCGTTTTCCTGTTTAGGTTTCACTCTGTTTTCTCGTATATAGATACATGTAGTTGGAACTCTAAATCAAACACGGTTTGTGCTAGCTCTTTGAAACTTGGCACAATAATGTAGTTCCAAGTTCTATCGCTATGGTTTGTGTGCTATTGAAGTAGCCCCAAAGAGAGACTGACGAGAATCCCTTTCATTGAAAGGGGTTGGATGCTTCCAAAAAACTGCGAGTATCCAGAAATCTCAGCAAACATTTTTTCATCCAGTCTTGATGATACTTCCATTTAATGATCAGTACACCAATCCCACTTGGCTCACCAAATTTCGTTCTTCTAGGTTAAACCGTTCCTTTGCAGTAACTGTTTTCATGTTTAGGTTTCACTCTGTTTTCTCCTATATGGATACATGTAGTTGGCACTCTAAATCAAACACGGTTTGTGCTAGCTCTTTGAAACTTGGCACAATAATGTAGTTCCAAGTTCTATCGCTATGGTTTGTGTGCTATTGAAGTAGCCCCAAGCAGAGACTGACGAGAATCCCTTTCATTGAAAGGGGTTGCCAAGCTTCCAAAAAACTACGAGTTTCCTGAAATCTCAGCAAACATTTTTTCACCCAATCTTGATGATACTTCCATTTAATGATCAGTACACCATCCCACTTGGCTCACCAAATTTCGTTCTTCTAGGTTAAACCGTTCCTTTGCAGTAACCGTTTTCATGTTTAGGTTTCACTCTGTTTTCTCCTATATGGATACATGTAGTTGGAACTCTAAATCAAACACGGTTTGTGCTAGCTCTTTGAAACTTGGCACAAGAATGTAGTTCCAAGTTCTATCGCTATGGTTTGTGTGCTATTGAAGTAGCCCCAAGCAGAGACTGACGAGAATCCCTATCATGGAAAGGGGTTGCCAGGCTTCCAAAAAACTACGAGTTTCCTGAAATCTCAGCAAACATTTTTTCACCCAGTCTTGATGATAATTCCATTTAATGATCAGTACACCAATCCCACTTGGCTCACCAAATTTCGTTCTTCTAGGTTAAACCGTTCCTTTGCAGTAATCGTTTTCATATTTAGGTTTCACTCTGTTTTCTCCTATATAGATACATGTAGTTGGAACTCTAAATCAAACACGGTTTGTGCTAGCTCTTTGAAACTTGGCACAATAATGTAGTTTCAAGTTCTATCGCTAGGGTTTGTGTGCTATTGAAGTAGCCCCAAGCAGAGACTGACGAGAATCCCTTTCATTGAAAGGGGTTGCCAAGCTTCCAAAAAACTACGAGTTTCCAGAAATCTCAGCAAACATTTTTTCACCCAATCTTGATGATACTTCCATTTAATGATCAGTACACCAATCCCACTTGGCTCACCAAATTTCGTTCTTCTAGGTTAAACCGTTCCTTTGCAGTAATCGTTTTCATATTTAGGTTTCACTCTGTTTTCTCCTATATGGATACATGTAGTTGGAACTCTAAATCAAACACGGTTTGTGCTAGCTCTTTGAAACTTGGCACAATAATATAGTTCCAATTTCTATCGCTATTATTTGTGTGCTATTGAAGTAGCCCCAAGCAGAGACTGAGGAGAATCCCTTTCATTGAAAGGGATTGTCAAGCTTCCAAAATCTACGAGTTTCCCCGAAATCTCAGCAAACATTTTTTCACCCAATCTTGATGATACTTCCATTTAATGGTCAGTACACCAATCCCACTTGGCTCACCAAATTTCGTTCTTCTAGGTTAAAACGTTCCTTTGCAGTAACCGTTTTCATGTTTAGGTTTCACTCTGTTTTCTCCTATATAGATACATGTAGTTGGAACTCTAAATGAAACACGGTTTGTGCTAGCTCTTTGAAACTTGGCACACTAATGTAGTTCCAAGTTCTATCGCTATGGTTTGTGTGCTATTGAAGTAGCCCCAAGCAGAGACTGACGAGAATCACTTTCATTGAAAGTGGTTGGAGGCTTCCAAAAAACTGCGAGTTTCCTGAAATCTCAGCAAACATTTTTTCACCCAATCTTGATGATACTTGCAGGTAGTGATCAGTACACGAATCCCACTTGGCTCACCAAATTTCGTTCTTCTAGGTTAAACCGTTCCTTTGCAGTAACCGTTTTCATGTTTAGGTTTCACTCTGTTTTCTCCTATATGGATACATGTAGTTGGAACTCTAAATCAAACATGGTTTGTGCTAGCTCTTTAAAACTTGGCACAATAATGTAGTTCCAAGTTCCATCGCTATGGTTTGTGTGCTATTGAAGTAGCCCCAAGCAGAGACTGACGAGAATCCCTTTCATTGAAAGGGGTTGCCAAGCTTCCAAATAATTACGAGTTTCCTGAAATCTCAGCTAACATTTTTTTCACCCAATCTTGATGATACTTCCATTTAATGATCAGTACACCAATCCACCTTGGCTCACCAAATTTCGTTCTTCTAGGTTAAACCGTTTATTTGCAGTAACCATTTTCATGTTTACGTTTCACTCTGTTTTCTCCTATATGGATACATGTAGTTGGAACTCTAAATCAAACACGGTTTGTGCTAGCTCTTTGAAACTTGGCACAATAATGTAGTTCCAAGTTCTATCGCTATGGTTTGTGTGCTATTGAAGTAGCCCCAAGCAGAGACTGACGAGAAACCCTTTCATTGAAAGGGGTTGCCAAGCTTCCAAAAAACTACGAGTTTCCTGAAATCTCCGGAAACATTTTTTCACCCAATCTTGATGATACTTCTATTTAATAATCAGTACACCAATCCCACTTGGCTCACCAAATTTCGTTCTTCTAGGTTAAACCGTTCCTTTGCAGTAACCGTTTTCCTGTTTAGGTTTCACCCTGTTTTCTCCTATATAGATACATGTAGTTGGAACTCTAAATCAAACACGGTTTGTGCTAGCTCTTTGAAACTTGGCACAATAATGTAGTTCCAAGTTCTATCGCTATGGTTTGTGTGCTATTGAAGTAGCCCCAAAGAGAGAATGACGAGAATCCCTTTCATTGAAAGGGGTTGGATGCTTCCAAAAAACTGCGAGTATCCAGAAATCTCAGCAAACATTTTTTCACGCAGTCTTGATGATACTTCCATTTAATGATCAGTACACCAATCCCACTTGGCTCACCAAATTTCGTTCTTCTAGGTTAAACCGTTCCTTTGCAGTAACTGTTTTCATGTTTAGGTTTCACTCTGTTTTCTCCTCTATGGATACATGTAGTTGGAACTCTAAATCAAACACGGTTTGTGCTAGCTCTTTGAAACTTGGCACAAGAATGTCGTTCCAAGTTCTATCGCTATGGTTTGTGTGCTATTGAAGTAGCCCCAAGCAGAGACTTACGAGAATCCGTTTCATTGAAAGGGGTTATCAAGGTTCCAAAAAACTAAGAGCTTCCTGAAATCTCAGCTAACATTTTTTCACCCAATCTTGATGATACTTCCATTTAATGATCAGTACAACAATCCCACTTGGCTCCACCAAATTTCGTTCTTCTAGGTTAAACCGTTCCTTTGCAGTAACCGTTTTCATGTTTAGGTTTCACTCTGTTTTCTCCTATATGGATACATGTAGTTGGAACTCTAAATCAAACACGGTTTGTGCTAGCTCTTTGAAACTTGGCACAATAATGTAGTTCCAAGTTCTGTCGCTATGATTTGTGTGCTTTTGAAGTAGCCCCAAGCAGAGACTGACGAGAATCCCTCTCATTGAAAGGGGTTATCAAGCTTCCAAAAAACTACGAGTTTCCTGAAATCTCAGCAAACATTTTTTCACCCAATCTTGATGATACTTGCAGGTAGTGATCAGTACACGAATCCCACTTGGCTCACCAAATTTCTTTCTTCTAGGTTAAACCGTTCCTTTGCAGTAACCGTTTTCATGTTTAGGTTTCACTCTGTTTTCTCCTATATGGATACATGTAGTTGGAACTCTAAATCAATCACGGTTTGTGCTAGCTCTTTGAAACCTTGCACAATAATGTAGTTCCAAGTTCTATCGCTATGGTTTGTGTGCTATTGAAGTAGCCCCAAGCAGAGACTGATGAGAATCCCTTTCATTGAAAGGGGTTGCCAAGCTTCCAAAAAACAGCGAGTTTCCTGAAATCTCAGCAAACATTTTTTCACCCAATCTTGATGATACTTGCAGGTAGTGATCAGTACACGAATCTCACTTGGCTCACTAAATTTCGTTCTTCTAGGTTAAACCGTTCCTTTGCAGTAACCCTTTTCATGTTTAGGTTTCACTCTGTTTTCTCCTATATGGATACATGTAGTTGGAACTCTAAATCAAACACGGTTTGTGCTAGCTTTTGAAACTTGGCACAAGAATGTAGTTCCAAGTTCTATCGCTATGGTTTTTGTGCTATTGAAGTAGCCCCAAGCAGAGACTTACGAGAATCTGTTTCATTGAAAGGGGTTATGAGGGTTTCAAAAAACTACGAGTTTCCTGAAATCTCAGCTAACATTTTTTCACCCAATCTTGATGATACTTCCATTTAATGATCAGTACACCAATCCCACTTGGCTCACCAAATTTCGTTCTTCTAGGTTAAACCGTTCCTTTGCAGTAACCGTTTTCATGTTTAGGTTTCACTCTGTTTTCTCCTATATGGATACATGTAGTTGGAACTCTAAATCAAACACGGTTTGTGCTAGCTCTTTGAAACTTGGCACAATAATGTAGTTCCAGGTTCTGTCGCTATGATTTGTGTGCTTTTGAAGTAGCCCCAAGCAGAGACTGACGGGAATCCCTCTCATTGAAAGGGGTTGCCAAGCTTCCAAAAAACTAGGAGTTTCCTGAAATCTCAGCAAACACTTTTTCACCCAATCTTGATGATACTTCTATTTAATGATCAGTACACCAATTCCACTTGGCTCACTATATTTCGTTCTGCTAGGTTAAACCATTCCTTTGCAGTAACCGTTTTCATGTTTAGGTTTCACTCTGTTTTCTCCTATATGGATACATGTAGTTGGAACTCTAAATCAAACACGGTTTGTGCTAGCTCTTTGAAACTTGGCATAATAATGTAGTTCCAAGTTCTATCACTATGGTTTGTGTGCTATTGAAGTAGCCCCAAGCAGAGACTGACGAGAATCCCTTTCATGGAAAGGGGTTGCCAGGCTTCCAAAAAACTGCGAGTTTCCTGAAATCTCAGCAAACATTTTTTTCACCCAGTCTTGATGATACTTCCATTTAATGATTAGTACACCAATCCCACTTGGCTCACCAAATTTCGTTCTTCTAGGTTAAACCGTTCCTTTGCAGTAATCGTTTTCATATTTAGGTTTCACTCTGTTTTCTCCTATATAGATACATGTAGTTGGAACTCTAAATCAAACACGGTTTGTGCTAGCTCTTTGAAACTTGGCACAATAATGTAGTTTCAAGTTCTATCGCTAGGGTTTGTGTGCTATTGAAGTAGCCCCAAGCAGAGACTGACGAGAATCCCTTTCATTGAAAGGGGATGCCAAGCTTCCAAAAAACTACGAGTTTCCAGAATTCTCAGCAAACATTTTTTTCACCCAATCTTGATGATACTTCCATTTAATGATCAGTACACCAATCCCACTTGGCTCACCAAATTTCGTTCTTCTAGGTTAAACCGTTCCTTTGCAGTAATCGTTTTCATATTTAGGTTTCACTCTGTTTTCTCCTATATGGATACATGTATTTGGAACTCTAAATCAAACACGGTTTGTGCTAGCTCTTTGAAACTTGGCACAATAATGTAGTTCCAAGTTCTATGGCTATGGTTTGTGTGCTATTGAAGTAGCCCCAAGCAGAGACTGAGGAGAATCCCTTTCATTGAAAGGGGTTGCCAAGCTTCCAAAATACTACGAGTTTCCTGAAATCTCAGCTAACATTTTTTCACCCAATCTTGATGATACTTCTATTTAATGATCAGTACACGAATCCCACTTGGCTCACCAAATTTCGTTCTTCTAGGTTAAAACGTTCCTTTGCAGTAACCGTTTTCATGTTTAGGTTTCACTCTGTTTTCTCCTATATGGATACATGTAGTTGGAACTCTAAATCAAACACGGTTTGTGCTAGCTCTTTGAAACTTGGCACACTAATGTAGTTCCAAGTTCTATCGCTATGGTTTGTGTGCTATTGAAGTAGCCCCAAGCAGAGACTGACGAGAATCCCTTTCATTCAAAGGGGTTGCCTAGCTTCCAAAGAACTGCGAGTTTCCTGAAATCTCAGCAAACATTTTTTCACCCAATCTTGATGATACTTGCAGGTAGTGATCAGTACACGAATTCCACTTGGCTCACCAAATTTCGTTCTTCTAGGTTAAACCGTTCCTTTGCAGTAACCGTTTTCATGTTTAGGTTTCACTCTGTTTTCTCCTATATGGATACATGTAGTTGGAACTCTAAATCAAACACGGTTTGTGCTAGCTCTTTAAAACTTGGCACAATAATGTAGTTCCAAGTTCTATCGCTATGGTTTGTGTGCTATTGAAGTAGCCCCAAGCAGAGACTGACGATAATCCCTTTCATTGAAAGGGGTTGCCAAGCTTCCAAATAATTACGAGTTTCCTGAAATCTCAGCTAACATTTTTTTCACCCAATCTTGATGATACTTCCATTAATGATCAGTACACCAATCCCACTTGGCTCACCAAATTTCGTTCTTCTAGGTTAAACCGTTTATTTGCAGTAACCATTTTCATGTTTACGTTTCACTCTGTTTTCTCCTATATGGATACATGTAGTTGGAACTCTAAATCAAACACGGTTTGTGCTAGCTCTTTGAAACTTGGCACAATAATGTAGTTCCAAGTTCTATCGCTATGGTTTGTGTGCTATTGAAGTAGCCCCAAGCAGAGACTGACGAGAAAGCCTTTCATTGAAAGGGGTTGCCAAGCTTCCAAAAAACTACGAGTTTCCTGAAATCTCAGCAAACATTTTTTCTCCCAATCTTGATGATACTTCTATTTAATAATCAGTACACCAATCCCACTTGGCTCACCAAATTTCGTTCTTCTAGGTTAAACCGTTCCTTTGCAGTAACTGTTTTCATGTTTAGGTTTCACTCTGTTTTCTCCTACATAGATACATGTAGTTGGAACTCTAAATCAAACACGGTTTGTGCTAGCTCTTTGAAACTTGGCACAATAATGTAGTTTCAAGTTCTATCGCTAGGGTTTGTGTGCTATTGAAGTAGCCCCAAGCAGAGACTGACGAGAATCCCTTTCATTGAAAGGGGATTCCAAGCGTCCAAAAAACTACGAGTTTCCAGAAATCTCAGCATACATTTTTCTCCCAATCTTGATGATACTTCCATTTAATGATCAGTACACCAATCCCACTTGGCTCACCAAATTTCGTTCTTCTAGGTTAAACAGTTCCTTTGCAGTAATAGTTTTCATATTTAGGTTTCACTCTGTTTTCTCCTATATGGATACATGTAGTTGGAACTCTAAATCAAACACGGTTTGTGCTAGCTCTTTGAAACTTGGCACAATAATGTAGTTCCACGTTCTATGGCTATGGTTTGTGTGCTATTGAAGTAGCCCCAAGCAGAGACTGAAGACAATCCATTTCATTGAAAGGGGTTGCCAAGCTTCCAAAAAACTACGAGTTTCCTGAAATCTCAGGAAACATTTTTTCACCCAATCTTGATGATACTTGCAGGTAGTGATCAGTACACGAATCTCACTTGGCTCACTAAATTTTCGTTCTTCTAGGTTAAACCGTTCCTTTGCAGTAACCGTTTTCAAGTTTAGGTTTCACTCTGTTTTCTCCTATATGGATACATGTAGTTGGAACTCTAAATCAAACACGGTTTGTGCTAGCTCTTTGAAACTTGGCACACGAATGTAGTTCCAAGTTCTATCGCTATGGTTTGTGTGCTATTGAAGTAGCCCCAAGCAGAGACTGACGAGAATCCCTTTCATTGAAAGGGGTTATCAAGGTTCCAAAAAACTACGAGTTTCCTGAAATCTCAGCTAACATTTTTTCACCCATCTTGATGATACTTCCATTTAATGATCAGTACAACAATCCCACTTGGCTCACCAAATTTCGTTCTTCTAGGTTAAACCGTTCCTTTGCAGTAACCGTTTTCATGTTTAGGTTTCACTCTGTTTTCTCCTATATGGATACATGTAGTTGGAACTCTAAATCAAACACGCTTTGTGCTAGCTCTTTGAAACTTGGCACAATAATGTAGTTCCAAGTTCTGTCGCTATGATTTGTGTGCTTTTGAAGTAGCCCCAAGCAGAGAAAGACGAGAATCCCTTTCATTGAAAGGGGTTATCAAGCTTCCAAAAAACTACGAGTTTCCTGAAATCTAGCAAACATTTTTTCACCCAATCTTGATGATACTTGCAGGTAGTGATCAGTACACGAATCCCACTTGGCTCACCAAATTTCGTTCTTCTAGGTTAAACCGTTCCTTTGCAATAATTGTTTTCATATTTAGGTTTCACTCTGTTTTCTCTATATAGATACATGTAGTTGGAACTCTAAATCAAACACGGTTTGTGCTAGCTCTTTGAAACTTGGCACAATAATGTAGTTTCAAGTTCTATCGCTAGGGTTTGTGTGCTATTGAAGTAGCCCCAAGCAGAGACTGACGACAATCCCTTTCATTGAAAGGGGTTGCCAAGCTTCCAAAAAACTACGAGTTTCCTGAAATCTCAGCAAACATTTTTTCACCGAATCTTGATGATACTTCCATTTAATGATCAGTACACCAATCCCACTTGGCTCACCAAATTTCGTTCTTCTAGGTTAAACCATTCCTTTGCAGTAACTGTTTTCATGTTTAGGTTTCACTCTGTTTTCTCCTATATGGATACATGTAGTTGGCACTCTAAATCAAACACGGTTTGTGCTAGCTCTTTGAAACTTGGCACAATAATGTAGTTGCAAGTTCTATCGCTATGGTTTGTGTGCTATTGAAGTAGCCCCAAGCAGAGACTGATGAGAATCCCTTTCATTGAAAGGGGTTGCCATGCTTCCAAAAAACTGCGAGTTTCCTGAAATCTCAGCAAACTTTTTTCACCCAATCTTGATGATACTTGCAGGTAGTGATCACTACACGAATCTCATTTGGCTCACTAAATTTCGTTCTTCTAGGTTAAACCGTTCCTTTGCAGTAACCGTTTTCATGTTTAGGTTTCACTCTGTTTTCTCCTATATGGATACATGTAGTTGGAACTCTAAATCAACACAGTTTGTGCTAGCTCTTTGAAACTTGGCACAATAATGTAGTTCCAAGTTCTATCGCTATGGTTTTTTGTGCTATTGTAGTAGCCCCAAGCAGAGACTGACGAGAATCCGTTTCATTGAAAGGAGTTATCAAGGTTCCAAAAAACTACGAGTTTCCTGAAATCTCAGCTAACATTTTTTCACCCAATCTTGAAGATACTTCCATTTAATGATCACTACACCAATCCCACTTGGCTCACCAAATTTCGTTCTTCTAGGTTAAACCGTTCCTTTGCAGTAACCGTTTTCATGTTTAGGTTTCACTCTGTTTTCTCCTATATGGATACATGTAGTTGGAACTCTAAATCAAACACGGTTTGTGCGAGCTCTTTGAAACTTGGCACAGTAATGTAGTTCCAAGTTCTGTCGCTATGATTTGTGTGCTTTTGAAGTAGCCCCAAGCAGAGACTGACGAGAATCCCTCTCATTGAAAGGGGTTATCAAGCTTCCAAAAAACTACGAGTTTCCTGAAATCTCAGCAAACATTTTTTCACCCAATCTTGATGATACTTTCAGGTAGTGATCAGTACACGAATCCCACTTGGCTCACTAAATTTCGTTCTTCTAGGTTAAACCGTTCCTTTGCAGTAACCGTTTTCATGTTTAGGTTTCACTCTGTTTTCTCCTATATGGATACATGTAGTTGGAACTCTAAATCAAACACGGTTGTGCTAGCTCTTTGAAACTTGGCACAATAATGTAGTTCCAAGTTCTATCGCTATTTTTTGTGTGCTATTGAAGTTCCCAAGCAGACACTGACGAGAACCCCTTTCATTGAAAGGGGTTGCCAAGCTTCCAAAAAACTACGAGTTCCAGAAATCTCAGCAAACATTTTTTCACCCAATCTTGATGATACTTCCATTTAATGATCAGTACACCAATCCCACTTGGCTCACCAAATTTCGTTCTTCTAGGTTAAACCGTTCCTTTGCAGTAACCGTTTTCATGTTTAGGTTTCACTCTGTTTTCTCCTATATGGATACATGTAGTTGGAACTCTAAGTCAACACGGTTTGTGCTAGCTCTTTGAAACTTGGCACAATAATGTAGTTCCAAGTTCTATCGCTATGGTTTGTGTGCTATTGAAGTAGCCCCAAGCAGAGACTGACGAGAATCCCTTTCATGGAAAGGGGTTGCCAGGCTTCCAAAAAACTGCGAGTTTCCTGAAATCTCAGCAAACATTTTTTCACCCAGTCTTGATGATACTTCCATTTAATGATCAGTACACCAATCCCCCTTGGCTCACCAAATTTCGTTCTTCTAGGTTAAACCGTTCCTTTGCAGTAATCGTTTTCATATTTAGGTTTCACTCTGTTTTCTCCTATATAGATACATGTAGTTGGAACTCTAAATCAAACACGGTTTGTGCTAGCTCCTTGAAACTTGGCACAATAATGTAGTTTCAACTTCTATCGCTAGGGTTTGTGTGCTATTGAAGTAGCCCCAAGCAGAGACTGACGAGAATCCCTTTCATTGAAAGGGGTTGCCAAGCTTCCAAAAAACTACGAGTTTCCAGAAATCTCAGCAAACATTTTTTCACCCAATCTTGATGATACTTCCATTTAATGATCAGTACACCAATCCCACTTGGCTCACCAAATTTCGTTCTTCTAGGTTAAACCGTTCCTTTGCAGTAACCGTTTTCATGTTTAGGTTTCACTCTGTTTTCTCTTATATGGATACATGTAGTTGGAACTCTAAATCAAACACGGTTTGTGCTAGCTCTTTGAAACTTCGCACAATAATATAGTTCCAAGTTCTATCGCTATGGTTTGTTTGCAATTGAAGTAGCCCCAAGCAGAGACTGACGAGAATCCCTTTCATTGAAAAGGGGTTGTCAAGCTTCCAAAATCTACGAGTTTCCTGAAATCTCAGCAAACATTTTTTCACCCAATCTTGATGATACTTCCATTTAATGGTCAGTACACCAATCCCACTTGGCTCACCAAATTTCGTTCTTCTAGGTTAAAACGTTCCTTTGCAGTAACCGTTTTCATGTTTAGGTTTCACTCCTGTTTTCTCCTATATAGATACATGTAGTTGGAACTCTAAATCAAACACGGTTTGTGCTAGCTCTTTGAAACTTGGCACAATAATGTAGTTCCAAGTTCTATCGCTATGGTTTGTGTGCTATTGAAGTAGCCCCAAGCAGAGACTGACGAGAATCCCTTTCATTGAAAGGGTTGCCAAGCTTCCAAAAAACTACGAGTTTCCTGAAATCTCAGGAAACATTTTTTCACCCAATCTTGATGATACTTGCAGGTAGTGATCAGTACATGAATCCCACTTGGCTCACCAAATTTCGTTCTTCTAGGTTAAACCGTTCCTTTGCAGTAACCGTTTTCATGTTTAGGTTTCACTCTGTTTTCTCCTATATGGATACATGTAGTTGGAACTCTAAATCAAACACGGTTTGTGCTAGCTCTTTGAAACTTGGCACAATAATGTAGTTCCAAGTTCTATCGCTATGGTTTGTGTGCTATTGAAGTACCCCAAGCAGACACTGACGAGAACCCCTTTCATTGAAAGGGGTTGCCAAGCTTCCAAAAAACTACGAGTTTCCTGAAATCTCAGCAAACATTTTTTCACCCAATCTTGATGATACTTCCATTTAATGATCAGTACACCAATCCCACTTGGCTCACCAAATTTCGTTCTTCTAGGTTAAACCGTTCCTTTGCAGTAACCGTTTTCATGTTTAGGTTTCACTCTGTTTTCTCCTATATGGATACATGTAGTTGGAACTCTAAATCAAACACGGTTTGTGCTAGCTCTTTGAAACTTGGCACAATAATGTAGTTCCAAGTTCTATCGCTATGGTTTGTGTGCTATTGAAGTAGCCCCAAGCAGAGACTGACGAGAATCCCTTTCATGGAAAGGGGTTGCCAGGCTTCCAAAAAACTGCGAGTTTCCTGAAATCTCAGCAAACATTTTTTCACCCAGTCTTGATGATACTTCCATTTAATGATTAGTACACCAATCCCACTTGGCTCACCAAATTACGTTCTTCTAGGTTAAACCGTTCCTTTGCAGTAACCGTTTTCATGTTTAGGTTTCACTCTGTTTTCTCCTATTTGGATACATGTAGTTGGAACTCTAAGTCAAACACGGTTTGTGCTAGCTCTTTGAAACTTGGCACAATAATGTAGTTCCAAGTTCTATCGCTATGGTTTGTGTGCTATTGAAGTAGCCCCAAGCAGAGACTGACGAGAATTCCCTTTCATGGAAAGGGGTTGCCAGGCTTCCAAAAAACTGCGAGTTTCCTGAAATCTCAGCAAACATTTTTTCACCCAGTCTTGATGATACTTCCATTTAATGATCAGTACACCAATCCCCCTTGGCTCACCAAATTTCGTTCTTCTAGGTTAAACCGTTCCTTTGCAGTAATCGTTTTTCATATTTAGGTTTCACTCTGTTTTCTCCTATATAGATACATGTAGTTGGAACTCTAAATCAAACACGGTTTGTGCTAGCTCCTTGAAACTTGGCACAATAATGTAGTTTCAACTTCTATCGCTAGGGTTTGTGTGCTATTGAAGTAGCCCCAAGCAGAGACTGACGAGAATCCCTTTCATTGAAAGGGGTTGCCAAGCTTCCAAAAAACTACGAGTTTCCTGAAATCTCAGCAAACATTTTTTTCACCCAATCTTGATGATACTTCCATTTAATGATCAGTACACCAATCCCACTTGGCTCACCAAATTTCGTTCTTCTAGGTTAAACCGTTCCTTTGCAGTAACCGTTTTCATGGTTAGGTTTCACTCTGTTTTCTCCTATATGGATACATGTAGTTGGAACTCTAAATCAAACACGGTTTGTGCTAGCTCTTTGAAACTTGGCACAATAATGTAGTTCCAAGTTCTATCGCTATGGTTTGTGTGCTATTGAAGTAGCCCCAAGCAGAGACTGACGAGAATCCCTTTCATTGAAAGGGGTTGCCAAGCTTCCAAAAAACTACGAGTTTCCTGAAATCTCAGGAAACATTTTTTCACCCAATCTTGATGATACTTGCAGGTAGTGATCAGTACATGAATCCCACTTGGCTCACCAAATTTCGTTCTTCTAGGTTAAACCGTTCCTTTGCAGTAACCGTTTTCATGTTTAGGGTTTCACTCTGTTTTCTCCTATATGGATACATGTAGTTGGAACTCTAAATCAAACACGGTTTGTGCTAGCTCTTTGAAACTTGGCACAATAATGTAGTTCTAAGTTCTATCGCTATGGTTTGTGTGCTATTGAAGTACCCCAAGCAGACACTGACGAGAACCCCTTTCATTGAAAGGGGTTGCCAAGCTTCCAAAAAACTACGAGTTTCCTGAAATCTCAGCAAACATTTTTTCACCCAATCTTGATGATACTTCCATTTAATGATCAGTACAAAAATCCCACTTGGCTCACTATATTTCGTTCTTCTAGTTAAACCATTCCTTTGCAGTAACCGTTTTCATGTTTAGGTTTCACTCTGTTTTCTCCTATATGGATACATGTAGTTGGAACTCTAAATCAAACACGGTTTGTGCTAGCTCTTTGAAACTTGGCACAATAATGTAGTTCCAAGTTCTATCGCTATGGTTTGTGTGCTATTGAAGTAGCCCCAAGCAGAGACTGACGAGAATCCCTTTCATGGAAAGGGTTGCCAGGCTTCAAAAAACTGCGAGTTTCCTGAAATCTCAGCAAACATTTTTTCACCCAGTCTTGATGATACTTCCATTTAATGATTAGTACACCAATCCCACTTGGCTCACCAAATTACGTTCTTCTAGGTTAAACCGTTCCTTTGCAGTAACCGTTTTCATGTTTAGGTTTCACTCTGTTTTCTCCTATAGGATACATGTAGTTGGAACTCTAAGTCAAACACGGTTTGTGCTAGCTCTTTGAAACTTGGCACAATAATGTAGTTCCAAGTTCTATCGCTATGGTTTGTGTGCTATTGAAGTAGCCCCAAGCAGAGACTGACGAGAATCCCTTTCATGGAAAGGGGTTGCCAGGCTTCCAAAAAACTGCGAGTTTCCTGAAATCTCAGCAAACATTTTTTCACCCAGTCTTGATGATACTTCCATTTTAATGATCAGTACACCAATCCCCCTTGGCTCACCAAATTTCGTTCTTCTAGTTTAAAACCGTTCCTTTGCAGTAATCGTTTTCATATTTAGGTTTCACTCTGTTTTCTCCTATATAGATACATGTAGTTGGAACTCTAAATCAAACACGGTTTGTGCTAGCTCTTTGAACTTGGCACAATAATGTAGTTTCAACTTCTATCGCTAGGGTTTGTGTGCTATTGAAGTAGCCCCAAGCAGAGACTGACGAGAATCCCTTTCATTGAAAGGGGTTGCCAAGCTTCCAAAAAACTACGAGTTTCCAGAAATCTCATCAAACATTTTTCACCCAATCTTGATGATACTTCCATTTAATGATCAGTACACCAATCCCACTTGGCTCACCAAATTTCGTTCTTCTAGGTTAAACCGTTCCTTTGCAGTAACCGTTTTCATGTTTAGGTTTCACTCTGTTTTCTCCTATATGGATACATGTAGTTGGAACTCTAAATCAAACACGGTTTGTGCTAGCTCTTTGAAACTTGGCACAATAATGTAGTTCCAAGTTCTATCGCTATGGTTTGTGTGCTATTGAAGTACCCAAGCAGACACTGACGAGAACCCCTTTCATTGAAAGGGGTTGCCAAGCTTCCAAAAAACTAAGAGTTTCCTGAAATCTCAGCAAACATTTTTTCACCCAATCTTGATGATACTTCCATTTAATGATCAGTACACCAATCCCACTTGGCTCACCAAATTACGTTCTTCTAGGTTAAACCGTTCCTTTGCAGTAACCGTTTTCATGTTTAGGTTTCACTCTGTTTTCTCCTATATGGATACATGTAGTTGGAACTCTAAGTCAAACACGGTTGTGCTAGCTCTTTGAAACTTGGCACAATAATGTAGTTCCAAGTTCTATCGCTATGGTTTGTGTGCTATTGAAGTAGCCCCAAGCAGAGACTGACGAGATCCCTTTCATGGAAAGGGGTTGCCAGGCTTCCAAAAAACTGCGAGTTTCCTGAAATCTCAGCAAACATTTTTTCACCCAGTCTTGATGATACTTCCATTTAATGATTAGTACACCAATCCCACTTGGCTCACCAAATTACGTTCTTCTAGGTTAAACCGTTCCTTTGCAGTAACCGTTTTCATGTTTAGGTTTCACTCTGTTTTCTCCTATATGGATACATGTAGTTGGAACTCTAAGTCAAACACGGTTTGTGCTAGCTCTTTGAAACTTGGCACAATAATGTAGTTCCAAGTTCTATCGCTATGGTTTGTGTGCTATTGAAGTAGCCCCAAGCAGAGACTGACGAGAATCCCTTTCATGGAAAGGGGTTGCCAGGCTTCCAAAAAACTGCGAGTTTCCTGAAATCTCAGCAAACATTTTTCACCCAGTCTTGATGATACTTCCATTTAATGATCAGTACACCAATCCCCCTTGGCTCACCAAATTTCGTTCTTCTAGGTTAAACCGTTCCTTTGCAGTAATCGTTTTCATATTTAGGTTTCACTCTGTTTTCTCCTATATAGATACATGTAGTTGGAACTCTAAATCAAACACGGTTTGTGCTAGCTCCTTGAAACTTGGCACAATAATGTAGTTTCAACTTCTATCGCTAGGGTTTGTGTGCTATTGAAGTAGCCCCAAGCAGAGACTGACGAGAATCCCTTTCATTGAAAGGGGTTGCCAAGCTTCCAAAAAACTACGAGTTTCCAGAAATCTCAGCAAACATTTTTTCACCCAATCTTGATGATACTTCCATTTAATGATCAGTACACCAATCCCACTTGGCTCACCAAATTTCGTTCTTCTAGGTTAAACCGTTCCTTTGCAGTAACCGTTTTCATGTTTAGGTTTCACTCTGTTTTCTCCTATATGGATACATGTAGTTGGAACTCTAAATCAAACACGGTTTGTGCTAGCTCTTTGAAACTTGGCACAATAATATAGTTCCAAGTTCTATCGCTATGGTTTGTTTGCAATTGAAGTAGCCCCAAGCAGAGACTGACGAGAATCCCTTTCATTGAAAGGGGTTGTCAAGCTTCCAAAAAACTACGAGTTTCCTGAAATCTCAGCAAACATTTTTTCACCCAATCTTGATGATAATACTTCCATTTAATGGTCAGTACACCAATCCCACTTGGCTCACCAAATTTCGTTCTTCTAGGTTAAAACGTTCCTTTGCAGTAACCGTTTTCATGTTTAGGTTTCACTCTGTTTTCT